>NC_057707.1:3088615-3145025 GCF_014466175.1 Vespula pensylvanica | reverse complement strand
CCTGGATGGAGATGATGGACCATTCCATCTCCTTGCTACGGTGTTCCGCACTCGTGTTCGTGAAAATGTTTTTTCTTTTTCTTTTTTTTCCTTTTTTTTTTTTTTTTAATGAGAATCAAGCTTTTGCAGTTAGTTATTAATTAATAGTCATTGCAATTTTTTCTTAAAGTAAAGTCGAGTCATTGTATTTTTTAAAAGCAGAGTCAGTTTTTCATTTCAGAGTAAAATCAAGCCCTTTGCATTTTCTATTTTTATTTTCATTTTTTTTTTCCTAATTAAAGTCAAGCCCTCCCTCTTTTCGTTTTAAATTAAAGTCGAGTCCTTGCATTTTTCTTTGTAAATTCAAATCGAGTCATTACATTTGCTTCTTTAAATTAAAGTCGAGTCCTTGTATTTTTTCTTTTTAAATTAAAGTCGAGTCTTTGCATTTTAAAGTTTTAAAGTAGAGTCTTTTTTTGAAGTAGCTTTTTAGTTATAAAAATAGAGTCACGCTCGTTAAATATTGTGTGGACGTCCGTGGCCTGCAGCAGCATTGCACTCAGGAGTGCATTTGGATACCCAAGCATGTTGATTTTTAATTCAGAATAATCATATTTTAATCATATTTTTTCATGTTCATAATTTCATAATGTGTATGCATATATACGAGATATATGCATATTTCAATGTCAACACAGTTTTACCACGAGTTGTAAAATGATTCTTATGTGGTAATCATTATCGTTATCATCCATATCCTCACCCTCATTATCTTTTTGCAATCTGATTCTGATTATTCTGATTAATCTGATTAATCTGATTATTCTGATTATTCTGTTTATTTTGGTTATTCTGATTAAAAATCTACAAGACTTGATGATGAATTAAAATACCTGCATTCAGGAATGCAGATGAATATATAAAATGACAGTCAGCACTCAGGAGTGCATATTAAAATATGTCAAGAGTATGCATTTTTATTTCAAAATTATTAACAAATGAATATGATATGAAAGACTTAATAAATATATATGAAAGATAGAGAGGAGAAAGAGAGAGGAAGTAAAAGTATTTTTATTATATATATTAAAGTTTCATAAGAAATATTAAGAAAATATAACGAATGATACAAAGATTATTAATAAATGTTTATACATATTTGAAAGAAATATAAATATTTTTTGGAATAAAATGGCATAACTCTTGGTATATAAATGAAACGAATAAAATGGATTGCCTGCACTCAGGAGTGCATATGAAAGGCTCACAATAAGTAAATGATTGCATTCAGGAATGCAAATGAATAAATTATAGTAAGGATATACATTTCGTATTCGGAATAATCAAAGATGAATGAATGCACTAATAGGGATACTTAATGAAGAAATATATAAATACGTCGAACTATGGTGATATTTTTTTCAATATACAATATTAAACTTATCTGACAATAAATAAATGAAATTTCATTTTATTCCATATATAATAATTGAATGATATTTAAATGGTGCAAATGAATTAAAGGAAAATTTGAATTATTCCGATAAGATATGTATAAGTCTTGCTAGATGAATGAAGCGACATAAATGGCAGCCAGCACTCAGGAGTGCATATTAAAATATGTCAAGAGTATACATATTTATTCCAAAATTATCAATAAATAAATATGAGATGAAAGACTTAATAAATATATATGAAAGAGGGCGAGAGAGAGGAGAAAGAGAGAATATTTTTATTATATATATGAAAGTTTTATAAGAAACATTAAGAAGATTATTAATGAATGATTAAGAAGATTATTAATGAAAGATTATTAACAAATATTTATATGTATTTAAGAGAAGCATGAATATTTTTGGAATAAAAATGCATAAGTCTTGGTATATAAATGAAGCGATTGAAATGGCTTGCCTGCACTCAGGAGTGCATATGATAGGTCACAGTAAGTACATGCCTGCATTCAGGAATGCAGATGAACATATAGTAAGGATATACATTTCTCGTTTCGAATGATCAAAATGAAAATGCACTTATCAAAGTATATAATAAATAAATATTTAAATATCCCAGTCATCATATTTTTTTTAAAGAAATAATATTTATTTAATAATAAATGAAGATTATTTCATCCTCTTTCTAATATAATAATGTATTTATATTTAGAGTGCAGATGAATGAAAAAAAAATTTGAATCATTCTAAATTAAAAATGTATAAATCTTGCTAAGCGAGCGATATGATACAAAAATAACAGCCTTGCACTCAGGAGTGCATAAAATATGTCAAGGGTATACAGTTTTATTCCGAAATTATCAACAAGTGAATATAAAATGATAGAATTAATAAGTATATATATGAGAAAGAAAGAGGGAAGTATTTTTATTATATATATGAAAGTTTCATAAGAAATATTAAGAAGGTATAATGAACGATATAAAGATTATTAATAAATGTTTATTCATATTTGAGAGAAATATAATTATTTTACGGAATAAAAATGTATAAGTCTTGGTATATAAATGAAACGAATGAAAAGGCTGTCCCACACTCAGGAGTGTGGACGATAATAGGGACAGGTTTGCATTCAGGAATGCACCTGAGTACTCAAGCATATAGATTTTTATTTCAAAATAATTTTACAATTTGCATATGATCGTTATAATTTTATAATAAATCAATAATTCTTTCTTTATCTTTTTTATATCTGTTCCCTTTTAATGATGATATATTTATATATATATATATTTTTTTTATCCTATACCAACACAGTTTTTTTTACAAGTTGTAAAACGGCTCAATTATTGTAAGAGTCATTTTACGTAACTTGTATGATATATCATCATCATTTTACATAGATTCTAATTATTCTGATTAAAGATCTATAAGACTTGAGATAGTTAGGATTGTTAGGATCTATTAAAGCAAGCAGTGGTGATAAATTAAATTCATAAAATAAATTTGTAAGAATAATATACAGGAATACATTAAAATTATTTTGTATTTATTTATAATATTTTTGTATTTAATCTTTTTTTTCAGATTTTATATTTCATTACTATTTCATATACATATACAAAATACATGATTTTAAAATTGTGAAGTTGTATTATATTTTTTATAATTTAATAGATAAGAAAGTGTTATATATAAATGATGTAATGTTCGCATCTAACACTTGATATAACTGCATACTTCGCGTTAATATAACCGTAATAATATAAGATATATTTAATCCATCGATTAAATATAGATTTGATCTCGTTATGGATATGTTTATGGTAGCATACAAAATTGTGTATGCATTTTGTAATATGACACAAGGTACAGTATACTTTTGCTCTTTTTCTTTTTAACGCGATTTAATTTTTAAATATTGTGAAATATTCACAATTTTTTTCCCTTTTTTCATAACATATCTTGATTAATTTACAATATGTATTTGTAATTTATTATGTAATTCTTTCTTTATATATATTTCTATATATTTCTGTGTATATGTGTATATATATACATGTGTGTATATTTATTTATTTATTTCTATACATTTGTACATATTTCTATACAAATAATTTCGTATTTTTATTTAAATGTAAAACATGTTTTTTAATACATCGAGAATTCGACATATTTAGGCCAATTGTGCCACATTAATACATTTTTTTTTTTCTTCTATTTCAGCATTACAATCTATGGCTAAATATGTATATATATATATATATATATATATATATATATATATAAATGTGTTATTTTATTATATTATCAAAATTATAAAAATGTTTGCCCATAGATTGTAAATACAATTTTGTCTTTCCACACATGCCCTTTTATATAGTTTTTTGTTACAGAAAAGTCTCATCTTCACGTTTCAAGGTTAAATATTGCAAGATATCTTGAACATATATTGAAGAATTGGAATTATAAAAAATAAAAAATAATGGAGGATCTGCAATTATTTTTTTTTATTCATTTGAAACATTCAAAAAATTTTTAATCGATTTAATTGATTTCTGTTTCAGAAAATATCATCTACATTGATGACAAGATTCAATTCGATTCGATTCTTCGTTGGTTATTCTTTTTCTATTGGTGTTCTTTCCATGTGTGCGTGTGTGTATGTAAAATATTGTGTGTGTATGTGAAAATTCCATGTTCACAGGTATGCAAATAAAATAATCCTTATTGCAATATGTTTTATTTTCAGAAAGTAATAAAATTACAAAATTCTTATATCCACAGGTTGTTCTTTCATTACATAAAATTTGCATATTAGTTTTAATTATTTCTTTAGTTATAAAATGTTTCTGATGTTTTATGTTCACAGATGACTGCTGATTTATTATATAAAATTCGCACCTTTTTTCGATTGCTTCCTTTTTTTAATCATGAAATTGGTTTAAATTTTTTATGTTCACAGGTGACTGTTGATTTATTACATGGAGTTCGCACGTTTCTTCGACTGCTTCCTTTTTTTTTAATTATGAAATGATTTAAATGTTTTATGTTCACAGGTGACTGTTGATTTATTATATGAAGTCCGCACGTTTTTTCGATTGTTTCCTTTTTTTTTAATTATGAAATGATTTAAATGTTTTATGTTCACAGATGACTGCTGATTTATTACATGAAGTTCGCACATTATTTCGATTTCTTCTTGTCTCATTATGAAATGTTTCAGATTATTTAATGTTTTATGTTTATTGTTTACAAGAGATTGATTTATTGTATAATGGTATTATGTATTCTCCTATAGGCTATGTGCATACTAATCAATGTGTTTTATTTTTAGTTTCATCATATTTCCTCGCGTTTATCGGGTAGGTAGGTCGATATCAAACGAATTCATAAATTTTCGTCTAATCTTAATTAATTAGACAAAAATTTTGATTCGTTTCGCGATTGATTTTGTTTTTTCCAAATTATAATAATTATTATTGTATATGTAATGATAATGATTCTATATAATTGATTTTCAAATATTTGGCATTAGTAGTAGAGTCATAGCCCGCGGGTCTCCTATGCAGCAACCTCCAAGTGGTGAGACCTGGAAATCGATATTACTTGCGATATATGATAAATAACGCAAGTACTGTCGAGCTAATGGCTGCATTTAAATTCACTCAAAATTTACTATTAATCCAAGATGATTTTTTTATTTTTCTATATTGTTCATTTCTCTTGTCTCGATGGAAAAAAAATGCATATTGATCTTGATTGTTTCTTGTTTAATTATAAAATATTTTTAATGGTTTACATTTACAGGTGACTATGAAGAGCAGAATGTTGATTTATTATATGAAATCGCATATTATTTTGATTGCTTCTTGTTTAAAACTATTCATCTATCTCAGAATCATTGGCCTCGTGTATTATCAACATCCTCGAGCTTACGAATAATTTTGACAATTACCAAATTAGTTTTTTTTTTGTATTCCGATGAGTGTACGTCGTAGCTCTATCTTTCTAAACTCGAAAATTTAGAAATTAATACTTTCAATAATTTTTCAATTATTTAAACAATCTTTAATTTATGTGGAATACATAATATTTAAACAATAGTACACTCGTTTAACATTACAAAGATCGTATTGTATGCATTTTTATTATTGAAGTCGAATAATAAATTTTTCACTTTTTTTCTGAAGTTCAATTAAATTCATCGTTTTATTTTTCATAAATAATATATATATATATATAAACTATTCTCGAAAGAATACAATATAATAACGCAATTTTTTTAAAGGAAATAAAGCTTTTTCAAAAATTCGAAAAAGTGATGTCCTAGATTAAATCTTCGTCTTTACAATGAGATCTTGTTCATCAAAATCGATCAAGAATTACATTTGTTCTCATTATTGATGTAAACCATTATAAATACAGAGGTCAGGACAGCCTTAACAGCATTTCCCGCTTGTAGTTCATATTTTGTCCATAGTTGTCGCTGAACACGCTTTGAACTTAAGGTAATGAACGATCTTGAAATTACTAGCCTAATTTATTCTAATCCAATTAAAATTTAATTCCTATTATAAATATTTCATAAGTTTTTTATAAAATTTGAATACTTACTGTACATAAACATATCTATTAGTAATTTTGTTTTATATCATATTTTTATATACTTTATATCCACGTGTTTTTATACGTCTCATAACCTCTATTACATTGATTTGTATTTAGTTTATAAAAAATGGTATTCAATTATGATTTAATAAAAACTATAGAAGATGATGAAGAAGTGCCAGATTTTTCAGAAAAATCAGACGAAGAAGATGATGTAAGTTTTTAATGAGTTGTTATTTGTATTTTATATTTGTCTTTTATATATGTTAAGAATTTAACTCTTTACAATCGAATTTTCTACTTCTTTAAATATTTTAATCTTCTAAATAGTTTCAGCCTCGCAAACAAAAAAAGCAAGAGAAAAAAGACTTCGCTATTGACTTTGAATTTGTAAATAACACTTCAGAATACAATCAAGATACTTGGAATGATTTAAACAAATATATTAAAAGAAAAGCAAAGAGTAAATTAGATGACAAGATAAAGAATATTAGGAATCAAAAGGAAAAGGAAGTATGTGGAATAAAAAAGTAAATAAGTTTAAAAATATATTTATATTATTTTGTTTCTTTTAGAATGAAAGTATCAATGATAATGATAACAAGAACAAAACAGAAATCTATGAAGAAGATGATGAATTTTCCTTGTCTGAGGATGAACTTAAAAAGGGTAAATAAAATAAAAATTTTTTTTAAATGAAAAATAAAAAATAATCTTTATATGTTTTGATAGATGTATTTAAAACTAAGCAGAAAAAAGGCAAAAGAAAAAATGTTACTAAAGAGCAGAATGGAGAAACAATTAATTTTGAAGAATTTACAAATGTTGAATCTTATATGTCTTTTCAACAAATGAATTTATCTAGACCTTTATTAAAGGTATAGAATATATATATATATATATATATATATATATATATATATAATTGTATTTATATATAGAATGAAGATGGAAAAATGATTTCTTTATCATAGGCAATAACAACAATGAATTTTGTTCATCCAACACCTATTCAAGCAGCTACAATACCGTTTGCTTTAATGGGACGTGATATATGTGGTTGTGCAGCAACAGGTACTGGGAAAACTGCAGCTTATATGCTACCAACTTTAGAAAGATTATTGTACAGACCATTAAATGGTCCTGCTATTTCACGAGTTCTAGTATTAGTACCAACAAGAGAACTTGGAGTTCAAGTATACCAAGTTACAAAACAATTATCACAATTTACAACAATCGAAGTAGGATTATCTGTAGGTGGATTAGATGTAAAAATTCAAGTAAGTAAATTATATTATATAATACATACATGTAACTACACATAGTAAATATTTTCTATATATATATATTTAATTAGGAAACTGTATTACGGAAAAATCCAGATATTGTAATTGCAACTCCTGGAAGATTGATTGATCATTTAACAAACACACCAACTTTTTCTTTGGATAGCATAGAAGTACTTATTTTAGATGAAGCAGACAGGTATTTAAAAAAAATATTGTTCTAAATTTGAAAGATATTTTTTATTATTGATCCAATTTAAAATTATACATATTGCTTTTAGAATGTTGGATGAATATTTTGCTGAACAAATGAAACATATTATAAAGCAATGTTCAAGAAACAGACAAACTATTTTGTTCTCAGCCACTATGACAGAGGAAGTTAAAGATCTAGCTGCTATGTCCTTAGAGAAACCAGTAAAGGTATTTGTGGATAGTAATCAAGAAGTTGCATTTAATTTACGGCAAGAATTTATTAGGTAAATAGTTTCATTATTTTATATATATATATATATATATATATATATATATATATACATACATGTATAAACAACTAATTTACATTATAGAATACGCAAAGAAAGAGAAGGCGATCGTGAAGCAATATTAGCAGCTCTAATTTGTAGGACATTCCATGATCACACTATGGTTTTTGTACAAACTAAAAAACAAGCTCATCGATTGCATATTTTATTAGGATTATTAGGTATAAAGGTAAACATGTTTTAGTACTATGCCGAAAATTATTTGTTATAAAAAAAAAATAATATATGAAATTTCTGATGTAAAAACTTATTTTTGGTATCTAATTAGGTTGGAGAACTTCATGGGAACCTTACACAACCTCAAAGATTAGAAAATTTAAGAAAATTTAAAGAAGAAGAAATAGATATTTTGTTGGCAACTGATGTTGCAGCTAGAGGATTAGATATTAGTGGTGTGAAAACTGTAATTAATTTTGTAATGCCTGTTACCATACAACATTATATCCATAGGTATAACATTTAACAATTGTAGAGACATATTGTATTTCTAATTTATACTAAAAATTAAAATTAAAAATAAAAATTGTAGAGTTGGAAGGACAGCCAGAGCAGGTCGTGGAGGAGTATCGGTATCATTAGCTGGTGAACAAGAACGTGGTTTAGTGAAAGATATCATCAAACAAGCGAAAAATCCTGTAAAAAACAGAATAATACCTCCAGATATAATAGAAAAATATAATAAAAAATTACAATCTTTAGAGTCTGATATAGAAAGAATACTACAAGAAGAAAAGAATGAAAGGGAGCTTGCCAAAATAGAAAATCAAGCAAACCGTGCTGAAAATTTACTTAAAGGTTCAGACGACAAGAATCATAGAAGTTGGTTCCAAAGTGCTAAGGAAAGGAAATACGAGAAACGTTATTTGAATTTTTCTTTACATTAATAAAAATATAATTATAATAAACAGATTTATTATAATAAAATTCTTATATTTTAGAAAAACTGTCTTTAACAACGAAACAACCACATAAGAAAAAAAATAAGGAGGCGAAAGAATTTTCCAACGTAATAGAAGAAAAGAAAAAGAATAAAAAAAAAGAACAACCTAAAGAAACAGCCGAAGATAGGGCAAACAAAGAATTAGAGAAGATAGCAGCATATCAAGCAAGAGTAGCTAAACAAAAATCTAAAGCAAAAAAAATTAGAACTGTTGTAGATAAAGGTGGATATAATGTGAATAATAAAGGTATAGAATTTTATTATAACGTTTAATAATGAAGGTATAGAGTTTTATTATTAATCAAATTTTTACTCATGAAAATTTGTTTTAATTTGTATTTATATATAAAATAATAACCTTTGTAGGATCCAAAAAACGATCACGATCTTCGTTTGCTGATGATTTAACAGATACTAGCAGTAAAAACGTAAAAAGAATGCGTTACGAGTAAGTAAACTACATATATGAAATATATAAAAATACAGAAAAACTAAAATAAGTATTTATATTTTAGAGCAAATAAGAAACAGAATTCTAAGACTTCAGCACGAAAATCAAATGTTCTTGGAAAAAAAAGTCAAAAGAAAAAATCCCGGACACGTTAAATTGTAAATATATTTTTCATGATAATATTGTATTGATAAAATTAAAGAAAATTGCATGTCTATCACTTTTAATTATTTATTTTATTATATAATCATTACAATACTTTAGTTATGTCACAAATTGACAGATGAATAGCACTGATTATTTTAATCGGTTTTTGATCAGTATGTATGGATAATGTATGACCATTTTTTTGTAAAAACTGCAGTACTATGCATCATTATATTGAAGATATTACAGCACCTAAGAAAGTAATATTAACTTATATAAGATCTGTGGTTAAAGATGAGCGTACAAATTATTTTGGTGACCAAAAAATTTAATATAGATATGTATCTATTATGAAATAAAATATCTTTAAAAATTATATCTACATCAATTGCAAGACTATAACTTCAAAGAAACTTGTGTTGATATATTGTGATATGAAATAGTTATCGATATACATCCACAAGTTTACAATAAAAGCAATACCCTCAAATATATCTGATTAAAAAGCCTAAGTTATAGTTGAAATGTATGGTTTATCAGTAGTGGTGTATAAAATAATGTTTAATATAATTATTGTAATTAATATTACCCTAAAATGCGAATTTATAATTTGCAGAAAAAATGTAACATTAGAACTTTGCTGTACTGTAATCTGTGTGAATTCGAGTATATTAGTATAATAATCTCAATCATCCATCATTACTTACAATAACATGCACACTATATGCAGTTCTACCTGTAATAAATGATCATCACAAGAAGAAAAAGAAACTTCCGGAGATATAGGCCAAATTTAAATTCTTCGAATTTTATTCAAATTCGTACCCAAATCTCTTTTCTGTCTAATGATTAATAAAATCAAATACTTGTTGTATATTTACGAATATTAAATAAGAATTACTATTTAGAATAGTCCAGATATAAATAATACATAACACAAAAGAACGCTTCAATACATAGGCAATACACTTATTTGTAAATATAAAAACTAAATTAGTTTTCAATCTCTGGAACATTTATTTTTCTTGATTACACATTAATGATATTTAATGTGTGATAAAAAAGTTTGTATGATAAAAATAGTAGTAGTGATGATAATTACCTAGCACATGCACTTGTATTACAGCGAGCATGTGAAAGGTATATAATCACACTAGAGTTAAATTACGTTTATATATAATTATGCTATAATTTACATATTTATAAACAGGAGTCTATATTATCACTGAGGTATAAACTTGCTAGTGAATTGTTATAAATATAGAAAACCTGAAAATGAAATAGTTTACTTAGCAAAACGTTAATGTCAAGATAAAGAGTAATATACATGACATACTTATTCAAATTCAGTATACTTGATGCGTCAACATGGAGATTTAATTATATTTTATGAATATGGTTTTTTTTTTATAGTAAATGTGTATTAAAAAATTGATACCATTATGAAAAATAGACCGTGAGTAAAAATGTTAAAAGTAATTTTTGAAGTATTCTGCCCTGCAATATCAGAAAATTCATTGACATTAAATTTACAACAGGTACAGAAAAGTTTTGGATACAAACTTGAATTGAATAGAAATGTTCTATTATCATGTATTCATGGAGAGATAATAAGTGTTCATTTTTAAGAAAATTATTAAATTATTTTGGTTGTCAATAATCCTTTTTATAATGTATTGTCGTTTTCTTCTATTTATATTGCAATATTTTTATTTTCCATTTTAATAATTTAGAAATACTGTGCACCAAAGAATTTATGAATATTTATTAAAGATCCGCATAAAATAAGTTAGAAAATAAATTTCTGTTGTTTCTATCTTATATGAATAGCTTACTTAACATTTTTCCAATTATATTACTTTAAAAATGAACGAATAAGAGAAATTAAATATATTTCACGTGGCAGTAAATATTTCATTTGAAAAAAAAAAAAAAAAGAAAGAAAAAGGTCTCACCAATTTACCTATACAATAAAATTCTGCTTATTAAAGTAACTATAGTGATGATAATAATTACAATAAAAATAAAGAGACATAATGATAAACATAATAAAAGAAACAAACACAACTTTGGATCACAAAGCCAATTCATCCATAAAATATATCATTTACATTAACCCAACAAAGTTGTATTGTTCTCTTCCATCTACAAACTTGTAATTAAATATACATGTGCATATGTATGAAAACTTATAAAGCTCATAAGTTTATAAATGCTTAATGTGTTTACGAATATCTGTCAAATATGATGTCGATTCTTAAAAATCTTCTTTGCACATATTTATTCATTACTTAATATCTTTGAGAATTGTGCAGTATACTTTTGAATGTATAATGTCACACGAACTTTCCATTATTATTTTTATCAATAAACTCTCGAAGTGAACAAAACAACAGTTATCAGGCATCACCCCTTAAGGAAGAAAAAATGTTAACTTAGATACAGTTTTACACGTTTTATAAAAAGTGTCAAAATGAACATAGCCATCTTAAACAATAATTCTAGTTTATGATCGATTCTTTGATAGTTTTTTCTTTTATCGGTCTGTAAAAGAAACAGTATCTAAGACATATATGTATTCCATTCATATGAACAATCAAACACACTTGGTGAGCCACATGTTCAACGAACTAATGAATATTCTTCCCTTTTTAGTCATAGGTTGTAAGTCCAGAGAAGTCTCTGAATCATAAGCCTACGTGTATTAATAATTTGAAGTTAATGTGTCATAATCGTAACACCTTATAATCTAAAAATACGCGAACGACTTAGGTTTATTAATTGTTGTACATAACCAAAATATTCTGTATTCTAATTTGTAAAGTATTTTTAGATTCTTTAATTCTTATAGTATCATCGCGCTTCTTAAGTCTTTTCCCGATCTCCAGTCACCTCCCCCCCTTGATTACAGAGTTCGATCACTTAATTACTTATTTACTTTATCTGACTCCCTCAATGCCCTTTTTGCAGGTGGCTCTTCAATCTGAAAATAATACATTAACTATGAACATGAAAAAATTGATAATAGAATTATCAATTTACCTCCTCTTCCAAACCAGGTAATTGAATTCTAGTCTCAGATGCTTCAGCAGGCTGTAAAAATATAATGAATGTATGAAACCATAAAGTCGTTCAAAGGTAAATAATTTATAAGAATCATAATATGACCTATTACTTAATCTGTATGTTATTTTACCTGTGCATCAATGCATTCAACTTCTCCAATTTGCAGCTTGAAATCATAGCATGATAGTAGATTTAACGAACACTTTTTATATTTTCATTATTTAAGATACAACACTAACAGATTACAGTCTAACAACAGATTGTCATGTAAAAAATTATTTAATTCTTACCCTTGCATCTGTCTCATTGGGACCAATGCCAACTTCTTTTTGTTGTTTAGATTTAGCTCTACGCTGCGGTCTTTCGCTTACTGTGTGTACATTATGTAATGAACCTTTTCCCTTAGTACTGGTCATGTTTATTTGCATTTCTGCTGGTAGATAATTTTTTGTATTAGCTAATTCATCCGTTCGTTTAAAGTACATCGTAGGTATGCGTGTTTCACTTGGAAATTCTTTCATATCAAAATTAGTTGTTTTAGTGTATATCACGTTCATAGCTAAATCACATACTGCCCACAATTTCTGTATGCATGAAACAGTTAAATTAATAAAATCGGTAAATAGAGAAAAAGAAATGATGAATTTAATCAGTTAATTACATAATTCATATTGTTGTCTTCTGGTTTCAATGCATCTTTATGACTTTTCATACGCTCTATAAGGTTTTTATAAAACCCATAACAATAATATTCATTCTTTGTAATGAGTGGCTCAAGTATAAACCATAGACATTGTTGTATGACTTTTAACTGACTAACTATTAGGTGACTTGTAAATTCAGGATCATGTGCTAGAATGGGAACTGCAAAAACTAACATATAATCGGGCAAAATGTGTGGTAGTTGACCTAGAAACACAAATATCAATTTATTTTTCATTTAATTTCTTGAGATTTTATCAAAACTACTAATTCATGTAAGGCATTAGCTTACTATTTAGTCTCTTACCCATGGCCCGTTCTACAGTACCCAATGACAACGTTTTAACGTAATCCCTTCTTTTGTTTATATCAGTTTGCATATATGTTTTCAATAAACATTTCAATCTTTTATCTTGCTCTTTGCCTGCCAAAGCATAATATCCCATAAAGTCTAATGGTAAACATTTGTTTGGTATTCCTCTACCAAGTCCTTTATGTAATTTACTACCAAAGGCTTCCCTAACTTGAGGAACTTCATCCTAGAAACAAAAAACAATTTCGTACAAACATTTGTAATGAAATATCAGATTCATGTAAAACAATGTACATACCACCATAAGTTGAGAAAGATTATAAAATTGTTCTGCTGTGAATTGATCGCCAACCCCTTTCTGTTCACAAATTTTTAACATTGAACAACCAGCCTGTAAACGTAACCAACTCATCTCAGCTTTACTTAAACGTCCTTGTTGTAAAAGATCACCCTTATTTACAACAAATGCATTCAACATCCTAAACGTTTTCTGTGCAGACAAAACGTCAGTTTTCAAACCCAACAACCAACGTGCCATGCACTTCAAACCTTCTAATCGGCAACGTGTTTCTTCAGGAAGCTGATCTTCACGGCACCACTCTCCATCAATAGTATCAGCTGTTTGTTCACTACTTTCTTTTACAAGCAGTTCTTTAACAATCTATAAAATCATATATTACATATAAAAATTGACTACATTTTTAAGCTATTTGATAAATATGATTATATCTGTGTGCATATGTATATATAGATATATGTATATATATATATACATACTTTTCTGGATACCATATTTTTTATTTGTACTTGATATTTATCTGGCAAATTATATGCTATATGACCTAATGTAACTATAGAAGTTCGATAAAATTCTGATGTGGGTGTCAATGTCATTTTAATTCTTTCAATGATTTCTGGAAAAATTTTATCGTGAATATTGGTCATATTAACAAACAAACACCTAACAGCTTGTTTCGCTTGTTTTGGAGTCCCTGTTTCAGCAAAGTTTTTGCAGATTGGTACCATAAGATTCATAATATCAGGTGCTACCTCGCATAAAGGTTTATATTTTCCTAAAAATGTAAAGATTGATAGGACAAGTGGTCCTACCATCTCATCCTCTAATTCTAAAAGATGTACCAATTGCATTAAGATATCATTATGAAGAAAATGTGGGCCAAATACGAAAGACAACATCTGGAAACACAAAATTATCATTAAATCTTCTGACGATAATATTTTAATTCTTGTACTGTTCAAGTGCTTTAAATAAAAAATTCAATACATAGATACATATCATTTCGTATCTATAATCTTATAAACACATAGCCAAAATGGAATAAGATTATATAAAAAGATAAACTTACAACTAGCAGTCTTAAGCCCTTTTCACCAGCGTTATTTGGATTCAAACCAACTTCTTCAATTACATTACCTCCCTTTAAACAATCTAATACATATCCTATTAAAACCTGTGAACATTTTTTATATTATATTACATTCTAAATAATCTATCAATTTAAAAAAACAAATCCCAAAAATACATTTCTATAAATTAATATGTAAAATACATTCTATTCACCCTGATTGCTTCTTCATCGATCATAACAGAGCTCACTCTTTCCAATAACATCTTTATTGTATTATAATATAAATTTGTCATTACTGGTTGACCCAATTTTTTCAAAACTAAACTTATTGTATCAGCACACTCTTTGCAGGAAACATTAGGCTGAACAATTGTTTCCATGCCTTGTAACAATGCTGAATCTTTTTTCATGTGTCCATTGAATTTTTGTAAAAATTCCTGTACCTTCATGGGATCAGGCAAAAAACGTGAAATTTGATGAATCTTTGTCATTAATTCGTTTGTAGCTTCTGGTCGTTTTATAATTTCTAACCATTCAACAACAGCTCTTCTGACACTACAATGCACAGATTACTTGACACACATTGACATTACATTCAACTTTATCAATATAATATAATATAATACATACGATATAATCATAAAAATTAAAAAATTAAAAACTATATATATATATATAATACCGTGTATAATTTTACTCACGCGAGTTGATGTTTTTGCAATTCTACAAAAGCTTTAGATGCATGATCATCAATTGTACCAAGTAAATGATATAACTTTTTCATTCTTTCCTCTGCTGGTAACTGATAGGGAACTAAGCATGTGTTTAATAGTCTTTCTACCAATAATCTGTCCTCCATACTTGCCATATAATAACCATGCAATATTTTGTCTTTTATCCAAGTAACGGCCTTTTTTGTAGCCTGTGGCACGTCTGAGTCATTCAGGTGTTTCTTATATATCATAGCAAGACCTGCCATTGCTTCTTTTCTAATTTTAAACTAATAGCACAAAATATAAGTTGTATTAAAAAAAAAAGAAAAAAATGAAGAACTTCATGTTATATATCTATACACAATTATTAATTGTTTGATATGTAACTTATTCCAATACCTTCTTATCCAGAGTTCTTTCTTTTACAAATTCAAGCAAATCTTCGCTATCTGAGACAACTTCAAAATCTCTCCTAGCAGTTGTTACTATAGCCATAACTACTTCATATCTAACACTTTCATCAGCGTCATGTTGTCTTAATTTCAAAGTATCAGTTATATCCTTCCTAAGTTCTGGATGATTTAATAAAAAATGCATTGAATACTGGACACATTTAATACGAATGGAAACACTTATGTCATTAAATCTTCCCAAGAATGCTCTCCATAATTGTGTATGTTGAACAGCTAATTGAGATCCTTTTTCTGAAAACATTCTTGCCAATAGTGCTACTGCACCTAATCTTTCTGTTTCCGATGAAGATTTTAATTTACATTCTAATTGTGGAAGGACGGACAACAAGACGCTTGGACAGATATGATTTAACTCATAAATCAAGTCATAAACTTTTTTACAAATTTGTAAACTTTTTTCTTCTTTTCCCAAGATCAACACATGATTGAAAAACTGTAAACATATAGAATTTGGAATGTTCTCATATCATGTTATAGTTCCATGTGCAGTATATTGTGATTTTATTTTCTATTATTATATATTAGAAAAAATATATTATAGAGAGAAGGAAGAGAGAAATATCACACTTACTGCTTGAATATATGGTTCCAATGTATCACTGCATTTAATTACTAATTCTTTAGCAAGTAAATATGCATTCTTTTTCTGAGTTTTGTTTGGTTCTACAATATTCATAAGTATAATATCTAATAATTCATTACTGACAATATCTGATTCAGTAATAAGTGGACAGAGGACATCCAACATAAAGCTTTTAACTTTTCCAGAATGTTCATCACTAAAAAGGAAATTAGTAATAACAATTACATTTAACATAACTACCAAACAATAGTCAAAGTAATATATTTACATCTTAAAGGGGAACAAAAAAAATGAAACTTACTTGACTATTCTAAACATAAGAGAGAAAAGTGCACAGAAAATTTCTTGACAGTCTTCAAGTTCAAAACACATGTTAAATGACTTGACATATGCTAAATTTTCAAGAAGATAAAAATATCTTTTGAAAGCTGGATCTTTAGGATCTTTTAAACCAGCTAGTTGTTTGATTAAAAATAAAAAGATTGTTTTCACCTAGAAACATGTAATTAAGATAATATTGATATATTTCATTAGATATTTTAAGAAATATATTATAAAAATATGTCAATCAATAAATATACAAAATGTTTGTACCTGATCTGCATCTTTATAAGGTGCTTCAGGAGCATAAACTCTTAATACGTCTGCAATACAGCATGCAATTAACAATTGAACATCTTTACTTTGATGCATTAAAAAATGTTCTTCTGCTAAATGCAAAGCTAATGGAATATATTGTTGATACATTCCTTCATCTTGACCCATAGCTTGTAACGTATGAGCCAATGTCTATATACCCAATAAAATAATATATTATTCTCAATATATTTATTAAAACAATTAAAAAGGTATCTGTTAGAAAAACTACTTATAGTAATATACCTTAAGTCTTCTGATCAATTCATCTGGGCCTAGATCTTCAGTAACAGATCTACACCCTTGAGGGTAAACAATTTCTGACATAATGTCTTTCAAGTAATCCAACTACGTATAGAAAACTATTTGTTCTTAAAGTAATCTAGAACACGGTCCAAATTCTGTAATGCAATTATATTTGTAAAGAAAATATAAATATTGAAGTTTTTATATACTTTTTTTTTTTTATAATCTATCAAATAAATATATTCCTTAATCTTTATGAATAATAATAATGTTTTTCTTAATTATAAATTCAATACGATTTGCATTACCTACTCATTTCGCGATATTAACTTTTATGGAAGCAAACAAAAAAGTAAATTAATTTCAAAGCAAAAGAAAACTTAGTTAAATTATTTCAAATAATTAATTATATATTATAGCTTAATAATTTCACACAAACATATATGTATATATATATATGTATGTATATATATATATATATATATACACAAGAACAGATATTTCGTACATAGTAATATCTGTTTAGTGAATAATTATAAATCTCACATGTTGTAGGTTATGTCTGATCCTATGCACGTATACAACAGACGGCATAAACAATATTATATGTAAAAAAATTATCCGAATGGTAAACTACATAATATTATATATAAAAAATTGATAAATATATTATTATACTAATAATATCTTTACCTCAAGATATGCATAGGCACTAAAAGTCCTATGACACTCAAAATATCAATAAAGCAAATGTAGCTGATGAACACACGGCACAAACTTAATTTTCAGAATGAACTCACAATATCTTTACTACTAAGTACGAACGTATCGCCTTCGACGTAATTTTCTGAATTTTCTGTAAATACTTGGCATCGTAGAATAGTCAAAACGTCAGCGAAAAAGTGGCGAAATCGTTTTCTTAAACGGTTAAGCGTGTCAAAGGACGCGACAGCGCAATCCGAACGTTTGAAGTTAGTTGCATATGGTTACACTTATATGACTCAACGACCGAATCGCTTCTCAACAAGACGGATAGATTATAATGCATGAAAGATGATTGGTTGAATAGATTGAAGAAAATCTAGTGCGCCAATCACAATCCTTGGATACTTTTGTATTTCAAATTCAAGTTAATCGATCTACCATTTTCATCATTTGGTGATATAATACAGATTTGGCGGTTTCGATATTACCAATAGTATTACAGGAATTTCGCGCGATAGGTGATTCCATAAAATCATTGGTTAATTCGTATATCAATTTATTACTATCGTAAACTATGATTTACATATAGGTTATAAATATATTATTGTAACATATTACGAACAATTAATGCAATTAAAAATGAAGTATTTTCAATATATATGGCTACGTATAAGTATATAAAATAGAATGAAAGATACAAAAAAGAGAGTATTACCTAACAGATAGTAATAATCATGATAGATACAAGGGAACAATTTATTTTTTTATATTTTTTATAACTACCATATTCAAGCTAATCCTATTATATTTAAGTATGCTAAATAAATACTATCGTATTAATAAATCGCAATTTCAATCAAAGTATGTAATTAAAATATTTTTTAATTTTAAACGTGATAAAATAAATATAAAATTTCTTATTATTATTATTATTATCATATTGTAAGTTGGCCAATAAAGTAATATTGAAATTTTTCATTCAGGATAGACCAAAAGTCTTTAGATAATTTTAACAATTAGTTCACTCTTTTTCAAGCTTTTTTTAGGCTTATTTTTTTTCAAAATGTAAAATTACAAGTCTAGAAACTTTTTCATCTTTAATATACAATCTTTGTTCTCCTTATCTATCGCATCTTTTTTCTTCAGCTGTTTATCCAATGAACGTTGAAATTTAAGAAATGGCGTAGCCCGCGAATTAACTTTTCTACTAGATGGTAAGTTAAAATGTTTTTATGCATTAGCGATCTGTGCGTCATCTATTGACTTTATTACGAAATACGATATTCGTATATAGGCGTTGCTACAACGTTTATCTCTCTTTTCCGACTCGACACGTGCAACGTGTACGTAAACTGGTTCAGCGCTGGTCAGTTTGTAAGGATATAAATTGATCATCTCGACCAGGGAAAAAGTTTTAAACAATGGTAAATTGTCTTTTTATATCAAATTTTTTTTTAATCATATAATATAAACATAATAATTATTTGGTTTATTATAATTAAAAGAGAGAAATATAATTTGAAGGTTATGGTGTAGTGTACTGTACAAATGCTTATGATCTTATTTGTTTGTATAAGCATTATTTGAATCTTATTTTATATTTTATAAGAATATTTTTTACTCATTCAATTATATTAAAATAAAATATTGTTAAGTTTACTATTTTATTCATAGGCAAGTACCAAAACAGATAATCCTGAAAAGCCAGGACAAGAAGTTGCTCCTATTCATCGTATTAGGATAACACTTACTTCTCGTAATGTTCGTTCTCTTGAAAAAGGTAGATTTTTTATCTATATATTACATAAATATACATACACACAATATGAAATATACATATACAAATGAATGTTTTTTTTGAAAATTTTAGTATGCTTGGAACTGATTAATGGGGCCAAAAAACAAAAGCTGAAGGTCAAAGGACCTGTTCGTATGCCTACTAAAATTTTAAGGATTACAACTCGTAAAACTCCTTGTGGTGAAGGATCCAAAACATGGGATCGCTTCCAAATGCGAATTCATAAGAGAGTTATCGATTTGTACTCTCCATCAGAAATTGTTAAACAGATAACAAGTATTTCTATTGAACCTGGTGTAGAGGTTGAAGTTACAATTGCAAATGATTAAATCGTTTGAATGACACTGTATAAAGTTTTAATAAAAATGTGAAAACTGAACGCATTAATAATTTATGTCAGGGTTTGCCTTTGGGTATTTACTTTCAAAAGGTAAATATTAAATATTTTGATGGAAGTCCGTTTCAATGCAATATATAATTATGAAATTTTATTTATTACTAATCAAAAAAAGAAAAAAAAAAAGTAAAATAAAAGTATCATTCTATTTTTAATTAGTATCTTTATAGATACTGTAATGATTGCAAAGTAATTAATAATTAAGTATTAAATCTTCAAAAAGCAATATATAAATCTCTTGTACCCACAAAAGTAAGAGTATTTTTATTTAGAAGGGAAATTTAATAAAAAACGTTATATTTGTCTATTAATTGGATTTATGAATCAGTAAAAAATTATGGATTCAAGCTTCTTCTGCAGATTCATGTCCTGTTTTTTCGTCTTCTGCACCTTCTCCACCACTAAAGTCATCCATACCTTCTGCTTCTTCTTCATCATCATCATCTCCAGCAACTTCTGCATTTTCAAATTCAGCTCGTTCCATTTGTCTTGCCAACTCTGCTTCATCAGTAGCAGTAACAACTTTTGGCTATAAATTAGATTTGAAGTTTTTAGTTTTTATCAGATTATAATTTCTTATTGTTAAAAATATCGAGGTATTTTATACAAGTTTAGTATATCAAAACCAGATCTTACAGCCATTTGAATATTAAATACTCCTCCTAAGGATGTTATTTTTTCTTGTATAACTTCAATAGCATCACTTAATGCTTTCAAACCATCTTGTTTCTCTGGTGTTGATGTTGTCATAACTAAACATATTATTAAACATGTATATGCATTTAATGGTAATGAAATTCATAATATCCATAATAATAATAATCAAAAAATATAAAAAAAGAGCATACATTTAATATGTATATATATATATATATATATATATATATATATATATATATATATATATATATATATATAATATTCTAGGAAAAATATATATATACCATATAAAGGAGGAGCAATTAAGTTAATTTTAATAGGAAGTTCTTCAGTAGAGAGTGCCAGTCCAGCTTTTAAAGCACTTTTAACTGCATCAATTCCTTCATAACCATAACAAGCAACTTCTACATCTGCTCTAATCTTAACAGCTTGAGAAGTCAATTTTCTTTTAATGTTATTTAATAATACTTCTTTTGTATGTTCATCAAGCCCACATTCTGCTAAAATAGAGGGATCCCTAAAGTAACAATGTATTCAGGGATATTATTATAACAATCGGTAAAAATTCAATATAAGATTAAATATTTATGATTAATGAGAAACTTACAGTACTGATTGTTTAAAGAAATCATATGCAGAAGCTTTCTGTTTTTTATATTTTTCTTCAAAATGCCATGCTGTTTTCTTATAGAGTTCCTCTAATTGATCATCGTTGTCATAATGTAGCAATTCAGCAACATGTCTTAAGATAGAATTTACAGCTTTAGCTTTAGCATATCTCTCTGTGCATTTTTCTACATCTTCTGCTGATACACGTCGTTTACTCAAATCGATATAACCTATTTAAGATTATACATTTCTTAAATTATAAAAAATATCTCATTTAAAGTATTAATAATACTTTGTTATGTATATATACCTTTTTCTTTGTCCACTCTTATAACAACAACAGGTTCAGTTTTGCCTACCCTAATCAGTTTGTTAATAGATCTGATACGTCTTCTGGACAATTCAGAAAGTAATATCATGCCCTCGATATTATTATACTCTAATAAATGTACATATGCACCCATTTCTGCTATACTTCGTACATTTACCATAACTACATCCTCCACTTCTGGATATTTTTCTTTATAAAATCGACAAGATAACACCATTTTACTAAAAATAAATAAATAACTTATGTCAATTTAAATACATAGTATAATACATACATAACATATTGCATCAGATTAATAAAGTATATTTGTATGGCGCAAAATATTAATCAAAAAGTATTTTTTATATATTATTAAAAAATATACGATCCTTTTCTTTTTATAATTTGTCATAATCATAAAATTTTTATCTTATGATACATAAAAGTCACGTTGAAGAATAAATTTATGTCATGAATAAAAATTATTTACGTTAAAAATTACCTAAATAATTATGTTCTTTTGAAAAGTACGTTTACTTTTACTTTTTATTCAATATAAATACACACGAAATGATTAACATTCACTGAAAAATATTAATCCATGTGCGATATTACTCTGGTTAATCCGAAACTTAGACAGTTTGCTAAAAAGGAGAAAATTAGACTATCCGTCTAGCGGCGTGTGTATCTGAATTGAACCACGAACTATGTTCCTAAAAAGATCAACAATATTATCAGAAATATATTGTTGCGTTTGAAAATACGATGATTCATACAATTGATTTAAAAACATGATAAAACTTGTTTTTATATTTAATGATGACAAAACATTTTCTATGGAAAGAAACATGGAAAAACACAATATTGAAACAATTTAAGATATTAAAAGGACGAGATAATATAGATATTGATTCCGCCATGTTTTCCCGATATGAAATATCGACCAATAGGAAGTGTCTACGTTACCGCCACCAATGTATCTTCTATAGCTATTTATTGAGAATTTGGACCTCATGCCTTTAATGACAATCGTTTTTATGGTGAATCCTCGATCATACTCGAGTGAGACGTGTTTGGAGCAGGTTAGAAAACGAGCGGAACGTCAACATGATCAGAACGTAGCCTAAATTTTCTACAGATGTTAGAAGATAAGTTATATGTGTCATTCAGTGCCCTTTGATCGATTCAAGTTGGAAAGGGAAAGTCTATAAATTCAAAATGCCAGTCGTAGCAAGGAATTGTCCTCATATCGCTAACCATGGCGATCTTTCTTATATCGAAAGTGTAGTCTCTCAAAAAGACAGATACAATAAGTGCAATGATTGTAATTGTAATGGACCGAATCTTTGGTTATGTCTTTTCCCCGACTGTCGTTGGGTTGCATGCGCGGAAACACATTTAAATCATAGTACCGTTCATAATCAAATGTTTCCTGCTCATTGTGCTCATATAAATCTTACTACGAATCGTATATGGTGTTATGCTTGTAAAAAAGAAGTTATTTCAAGATACATACCATCACCACCATTGTCACCTAATCAAATTGATGTCAAAACTATGGGGAATAAATATTCTGGAGATGCACCTAATAATATTGATAATAAAATGGATAGTTTGGATAGGCTTATGTTAGACAAGTAAGTAAAATTAATAGAAATTAATGTATACGTTACTTTTTTTATATCAACATATCGACATTGTGATTTTTATCAATTATAGATTCTACGGAGAATGGTTTGTAAATAAAGTAAATAACGATAGAGGATTCTTTAATGAGAAATCTGGTGACTCTCCAGATAGCACGGATTCGGATGAAAGTAAAGATTTTTCTGGTAAACCAAGAGGTTTAGTTGGTCTTCAAAATATAGGTAATACTTGTTACATGAATGCAGCACTTCAAGCGTTATCCAATGTGCCACCGTTGACTCAGTTTTTTTTGGACTGTGGTCATTTGGTACATTATATGTCCAAAGATAAGAAGCCTGCATTAAGTTTAAGTTATTTAAATCTTATCCGAGATATGTGGAATAGGAAAACACGTGGATATGTTGTGCCGCATGGCATTTTATCAGGTATTAGAACGGTTCATCCTATGTTTAGAGGATATCATCAGCACGACACACAAGAATTCTTAAGATGTTTTATGGACCAATTGCATGAAGAATTAAAGGAACACATAGAAGATGACAAAGATATATTGCTAAGATTGAAAGGCCTTGGAGAACATTCATCTGATGATGATGATGAAACTGAAGTAGATGGAAACGGTTCGAGTCAGTCAGATGGTGAATATGAAACATGCGATTCGGGAGTAAGCGAGCAGAGTTCTTTAAGCGATGAAGGAGAACGTGGTACAAAGAGACGTTATTCTCGGGTTTCTCAATCAGAAAAATTAAGAAATAAGTTTACTAATAGAAGTATTAAAAAATCTACCGTTGAGCAATCTTTTCCTCAGCAGCAGCGGTCTGCACCAAACTCACCTGCCAAACATCGTACCAAAAAACAAATGAAAACAAGAAGTATCATAAGTGATATTTTTGATGGTAAGCTTTTAAGCAGTGTACAGTGTCTAACGTGTGACAGGATTTCTACAAGAGTAGAAACATTTCAAGATTTATCACTACCTATTCCAAGTAGAGATCACATTGACATGTTGCATCAGGGATCTCTTACACCTCAGAAGGCAGGTCCATGTTCTGATGTCGTTTATGTAACTAATCAGAATGGTTGGCTTTCATGGTTTTTGCAATGGATGCGTTCTTGGTTTTGGGGTCCAGTTGTTAGCCTTCATGACTGCCTCTCTGCATTTTTCAGTGCTGATGAGCTAAAAGGAGATAATATGTATAGTTGTGAGAAGTGCAACAAACTTCGTAATGGAATTAAATTTTCTAAAGTTCTAGAGCTCCCAGAAATACTTTGTGTTCATTTAAAAAGATTTCGTCATGAACTAATGTTTAGTTCTAAAATAGCAAATTACGTCTCTTTTCCGTTAGAAGGATTAGATATGAGACCATACTTGCATAAGGAATGCGTGTCCAAAGTTACCACGTATGACTTGATATCTGTTATTTGTCATCATGGTACAGCTGGTGGTGGTCATTATACATGTTATGCATTGAATTCTATTGTTAATAAATGGTTTGAATTTGATGATCAATGTGTTACGGAGGTTTCACCAGAAACTGTTAAACATTGCGAAGCTTATGTGCTATTTTATAAAAAGTGGTCTCCAGAGATGATGCAACAACGTGATAGAACAATGGAATTGATGGAAATTTCATCTCGTGAACCATCTGAGCTAAATTTCTTTGTATCACGACAATGGATAAATCGTTTTAATACATTTTCTGAACCAGGGCCTATAGATAATTCTGATTTCCTTTGCCCTCATGGCGGTGAAAATCCTATGACAGCTCAAATAAGTGATAAACTTTGCATGCCAATACCACAAGCTGTTTGGGAATATCTTTATAACACGTAAGTGTTCCAGCAGAGTTAAAAAATATTAACATAAATTGTTTTATATGTTGTCTATAAATTTCTACGCAATCCCCTTAACTAAAATACTTGATTCTTTTAGATTTGGAGGTGGACCAGCATGTACACAACTTTATGAATGTCCAAGTTGTGAAGAAAAGTATGAATCTTTGCAGAAAAGAAGACAATATGAGATGGAAATATTTCAGCGATTAAATCATAATACAGAAAATCCTGGTGCTATTTATGGTTTGGCAATGGCCTGGTTGCGACAGTGGCAAGGTTTTGTTAGAGGTAAGGAGACACAACCACCTGGACCAATCGATAATAATTCAATCGTCGTAAATAAAAATGGACTAAACATACTTAAAGTTGGTAAGTTCTGTGATGTTATGCTTAAAATATAAATATAATCCAATTTATTTTCATTATTATAAAATGTATGTTTTGTAGGATCAGATTGCGGGCAAATACCAGAAGAACTATGGCACTTTTTCTTGAACACATATGGTGGAGGCCCAGAATTAATGTTGCATTCATGCCAACGAACAATAACTCCACAAACTAATACTTCGTTACATTCCACTTCAAGTCCTAATCTCACAGACCAGAGTCTTAAATCTGGTCGCGCAGAAATGAAGTCTAATAAAGTATGTGTAGCCAGAAGTTCAGAAACACTTTCACAACAAGATAGTGCTATTGAAAGTATAACGTCTGATAGTGATTCTCACCAAACGCAAAGAGATGTTAATGAGTAAATAAGATATCGTATTTGATAAACATCTCACAGTACACTTAACTACAAATAATTTCCATTGAGCATTCAAAGTACAGCAGATAAATGTGTAATAAAATGGTTAAATTTTGCCTTTGTCTTAGATGTTACTGTGTTATAAATACATTATTAGACACTTTAAGCAAGAGTATTTAATATAAATAAGGATTTAAGTGCACATTATTGCTTGTATAATACAATGATGATGCAAAATGTTATTTAAATGAATTATTGACGATTTATAATCCATATAGTCTTATTAACGTTTATCTGTACATTTAATTTCTTGCTATTATCTCTATTATATATATATATGTATATATATGTATATATACATATACATATATGTATATATTATATATATATACATTTATAATTATATATATATATAAATAATTGATTGTAAACTCTTGGGTATTTTATGCTTAATGGGTAATGTTGTTAGTACAAGGTTTGGTTTCTAAAATACTGTATTATTTTTTTAAGCGTATTTTTTAAGTGTTTTTTTTCTTTTTTTTTTTTTTTTTTTTTCTTCAAATTGGTGGCTATAATCAGTCTCTTAAGGATCTTGTATTTCAAATATTTATACATTTACTACATTTGTGTGTCATTCCTGCATGTACAAAATAATGTTACAAAATTCTCAAAAATCATGTACATACATACATGTCATGGTATGTTATTATGCATTTTCTTAGAAAAGGTAAAAGACTGACAATTAAATCAGCTATAGTTTCGTTGATGTGTCAAATGATATTGTTATATAAACATTTAGTTAAACGATTTAAGGTCGTAATGTGAAAGAAAAAAAAAAAAAGTAAAAAAAATTCGTAATAGAAAATTGAAATTTCCAACTTTTAATTTTCATCAAACAATCGATGTACACATTTGCATAATACACATAAAAAAATGTTTTACGTTATAATCGCACAAGTGTTACCAAAAAATAGTGATGCTAATACATAGTATTAGTTTTTGTACAATATTATAGAAGTTTTATCACTTTATCTTTATGATTACATGGCTCTCTTTCTGGTAGTTAAAATAATGAAAAAAGAAAAAAAAAAAAAGAAGAAAACATCACCATTGAAAATCAGTTAAGATAATAAATGTAAGAATATTAACTACCAAAAAGTCACTGTGAAAAGTTTGAGATAAGTAATAAAAACAAATTTTTTTTCTTTTCTTCTTCTTCTTCTTTATTTATTATAAATATAAATATATATATAAATATATATATATATATTTTTAATATATCATCTTTAAAAATTCATAAACAGCTTACAATTTGAAAAAAAATTCACAATTATCTAGTAGAGAAAACTTTCTTATCATTTATGAGTAGAGATCTATGGGGTAGAAAAAAATAGCTTCGTAAAAAAATCATACTATTCGGTATTTTTGTGAATATCGTAATTAAACATTATCTTAATTGTACACACACACATACGATCATATATATATATATATATATACACATATGATGTGTTCGATGTTATTATAGAACACCCTTAGTGTTTGTAATCAATAATATATTACACACTTGCACACATATAAAAAATGTCATTTATTATTGGTGAAGAAAGAAAAAAAAAAAAAAAAAGAAAAAGAAAAAAGAAAAGAAAATATTTTCAATAACAATCGATTGCTTGATGTGCAATAAAAAATTAAAAAAACAAAACATGCCTCAAACAAATTGCATATGTAGATAAAAACTATTTAAAAAAAAAAAAAAATAAAATAATAATAAAATGAAATAAAAAAAAAAAGATTTTGATTCTCGTCATCGGTACTCTTGCTATTATTGTTATAAAAAAAAAAAAATATTTTTACTATTTCATCATATTTTAAATACACGTACATACACACACATACACACCACACGCAAAAGACAATTTAAAAAAAAAAGTTCGAATCTTATAAATATTAAGCCGTACAAAACTTTGACTTCTGATATATTTCACGTGGTTGATGCATGAATTATTTTTTTAAGAAATGTTGGAATAAATCATTTATCCTAAATAATCGAAGTTTCATCTTCTTGTGATCCGAATTAATTCAATCCATTTCCAAATTTTTATTCTATTTTCTAATAATTGATTAATTATTTACAATTTTTATCAAATTAATTTTTAACAAATTCTGATAAAATTTCCCGATGGAAAAGATTAAATAAAAAGAAAAAAATTGAGTTTTTTCTCAAAGATTTCTCAAAAATTGTCACGAAAAGATTCGAAATTTTAGGATGAGCAAAATTAAATGAAATAAGAAAGTAAAAAGAAGAATATTCTGAATTAATTTATATATTTTTATAACAAAAATTCTGACGAGAAAATTTGAAAAAATTCGGAATTTATCGGATGAACAAAATGAAATAATAAATGTAAATAAATGGAAAAAAAAAAAAAAAAAAGAAATGGTTGTCTCTGAAAAAAAAAAACCGCAGAGACGAACCTGAAACGAGATGTAGTATCTTATCATATCATGGACCGCGAGTGGATGATCGATCGAGCCCTGCGCGTTCGAGGGATGCTGGCCATATTCCCCGATCTTCCAATCCCAGTAGCGAACAACCCTCCCTTGGTCAATGCGACGATTAAGGGGTTCGTGATTAGGAATTCGACGATCACCCATAGACAGCCATGCTCTGGTTGTGTTCCTTGTAGTTTAGTTAAATCATTTTCAAATCCATTTTCTTCTTATTCCATTCATGGATCTTTATTCTCAAATTAAGGATCAATTTTTAGATTAGTTCCCTTGTCAATCGTTTTTCCTTGTACAACGAGAAGAGGACCGATCGTGTCTTCTTCAAAAAGAAGAAGAAGAAGAAGAAGAAGAAGAAAGTTCGACCTTCTAGTTTAATTTCATCGGAGAAAGAAGAAATAATTCGATTTCGTAAGTAATCATATATAATTTTAAACATCTTTATCCGGAAAAAAAATTATTCGATTTATTTGTGATACAATAAAAGGATTTAAAACTCGTGAGAAAAATTAGCGATTCGCGTTTGTAATTTTTTGCTTAAATTATTAATCTATTAGATCGACATTAACACGTGGATTTTTTTCATGATAATTCTTCAAAATAATTTTTATAATTAAATATAAAAGTATATATATATATATATATATATATATATATACATATATATGTTTGATTCTTTTTTTATATTTCTTATCTAGTATATTATTATACTATATGATACTCTAATCGATAACTCATCGAATTCGAATCGTCCTAGATTCGAAAAAAAATCTTTCAAGATGACTAGTTTCCGAGGATTTTATATACCGTCCTTCGGAGCGACAGTTAACGTTGCTTGGGAGACATTAAAAGCGAAATGGCCAGAAAATAGTCCATGTATGGAATTAATCCGTGGTACCGGCATGACTGGTCAAGGTGATCCTCAAGCTCGTACCGGCGATTTCAAATCTTTTGGAGAAGGTGAAGATAATACCGAGATGACGACAATGAATGGTGAACAAGCATATAGAGAACAGAATAACGTTGCTATTGCTGAGGATTCTTTTAGTTATCAGAGAAATGGGTAAGTTTTTATCCTCCTATTTTTAAATCCTAATCAAAGGAATTAATTGCGCCTTACTTATCTGATTCTATTTTTTATTATGAACTATTATAAGTTACTAGTTCATATAATCATATATATATATATATATATTTTTTGTTCCTTTTTTTGTTCCACAGAGATAAAGCTAGAACAGGAAGTTTGAGCAGTGGAGAGTTTAGCGAATATGACGAAGGTGGTGGTGAATTTGGTGGCTCTGGTGTAAAGATTAATGAATGGCAAGCAGCATGGAATGTTACCAATGCCATTCAGGTAATCAGAGTTCGATTGATTACAAAAAAAAGAATAAATAAAAAAATAAAACAAGATCAGCAAATTCAAATAAGACAGACGCAATACTTTTTGTTTCAAGCTTCATTAATTTAAACAAACGAACAAAGAGAGATATAATCTGTGAGATAAAATATTTCTTTTTTTGTTCGATTAATTAAAAAAGAAAGATGAAAGAAAAAAAGATCACCGAATTTGAATGATAACTTTTTTCTTTTTAAGTTCCATCAATTAAAAAAAAAAAAAAGAAAAAAAAAAAGAAAATAATACATTTTTTTCAGGGAATGTTCATCGTATCCTTACCATTCGCAGTCCTGCGAGGAGGCTATTGGGCAATCGCAGCAATGGTCGGTATTGCACATATCTGTTGTTACACTGGTAAGATTCTCGTCGAGTGTTTGTATGAGTTCGACACAGTAACAGGGCAGCGTGTAAGAGTACGAGATTCTTACGTAGCCATTGCCAAAGAATGTTTCGGTCCAAGATGGGGTGCAAGGGCAGTAAACATTGCACAAATAATAGAATTGTTGATGACCTGCATCTTATACGTTGTTGTATGTGGTGATTTAATGATCGGCTCTTTTCCCGAAGGTGCTATCGATACAAGAAGTTGGATGATGCTGATAGGCATATTTTTACTTCCTCTTGGCTTTCTCAAATCTTTGCAACATGTATCAATGCTCAGCTTTTGGTGTACAATGTCTCATCTTTTCATAAATTTCATTATCGTTGGTTACTGCATCTTGGAGATAGGTGATTGGGGATGGTCTAAAGTTAAATGGACTATCGATATGAAAAACTTTCCAATCTCACTTGGTGTAATTGTATTCAGTTATACCTCTCAAATCTTTCTGCCAACATTAGAAGGGAATCTGATAGATCGTTCCAAGTTCAATTGGATGTTAAATTGGAGTCATATAGCTGCTGCAGCCTTTAAATCTCTCTTTGGATGGATTTGCTTTCTGACTTTTCAGAACGATACGCAACAGGTGATCACGAACAATCTTCATTCACCTGGCTTCAAAGGTTTAGTCAATTTTTGTCTGGTAGTTAAAGCTGTATTGTCTTATCCTCTTCCATATTATGCTGCTTGTGAACTCCTCGAAAGAGCATTTTTCAGAGGTCGACCTAAAACAATTTTTCCTACAATCTGGACAGTCGATAGAGAACTTAAAGTTTGGGGTTTAGCATGGAGAGTTGGTGTAATTGTCTTCACCATTCTTATGGCTATATTCATACCGCATTTCAGTATTCTCATGGGCTTCATTGGCTCCTTCACCGGCACTATGTTGTCCTTCATATGGCCTTGCTATTTTCATCTTAAACTTAAAAGAAATTCTATGGAATGGAGTGCTGTGGCATATGATTGTTTTGTCATCTTTTTAGGCATACTCTTTGGGGTAATTGGGGTATATGACTCTGGCACTGCTTTGATTGATGCCTTTGAAATTGGCTTACCCTTTTAAATGATTCATATAATAGTCTTATTGCTTTCATTTTTTCATTCATCTCATTCTGAGCTTGAGAAATGTTGAACCGCAAATTTTCATTGATCCTAATGGGACAACAAAATGTATAGTATCTTCTGGAAATAGAAAGATAGACAAATTTTTAAGGATAAACAAAAGTTCGTCATAACGTGCAATAAGCGATCAAATTTCTCAATCATCTGATTTCATCCTAACTCTTTCAACGATCTTCAAAATGATTACAGTTAGATTCATTGAAATCTAACAAATCAAGTGTCTTCCATTTAAGATCGCTTAGAGTTCTGTCATAATTAGAGATATTTTGATGATATATTGTATATTTAAATTCAACCAGAACTGACATATCTAACAATATGCAAAATAAAAAAAAGAATAAAAAAAAAACATTTTACAGTTTCAGAAATCTGAACTGTTCATTGACCATTGAATAAAAAAAAAAAAAAAAAGGAAAAGAAAAGAAAAGAAAAAAAAAAAGATTAATAAAAAAAAAAGAAAAAAAAAAGAGATCTATAAATGAGCGAAGGAAATATTATAAATCAAGAGTCTTCCAAAATAAACATTTCTTTTTCGAATGATGATAAGAAGCTTTTTAGAAAATTCATTTAGATTACATATCGTCAGCATCGATGTCTTCCATATTACATATAAAAACTGTTGAAAAACGAGTTTTCGGATTTTATAATCCTGATCGCGTACCTTATAATTTTTAAGTACGCTTTAAACAAAATGTACGTCACGATGACGTTCGATGGTCACAATTATAGTACGTATACTCTCTTGCAAAAGATATAAAAAAAATATATATATATATATATATAAATAAAAGGAAAAAGAAAGAAAAAGAAAAAAAGAAACTTAAAAAGAGTTACCCCTCATGTTTATGCCATAGATATAAAAAGATAGTTCGCCTAAATGTAGATGCATTGAAAGTGCCATCGAAGGTTCAATAATAAAATAAAATAAACGTGCATTCGTCGAGTGCAAATTAATAATGCACTTGGTTATGTATGTATGTATGTATGTATGTATGTACAAGAAAATTGTACAAACGATTAGTCGAATAATCGAACGTCTTCCAAAGTTTGTAAAGTCCGTTTAGAAAATATATCTTAGTTTTAAGTATATGCATTATGTGATTAAATCGATAATTAAAACGCTTAAAGAATGTTCTCTCATTGAATAAATTTCGATAAGGTTTATCTAGAAGCATATTGAAAACGTGACTTAAATATGTAATTACAAAGTTTACGAGTACTTACCTTTCTTTTTTTTTTTTTTTTTTTTTTACGACTGTTTATCGATTTGAGAACATTCAAAGCGTTGTAATAATTTTTAATTTTTCGATAGTCCAATAGAATTTAATTTTGCTATTAGTATTTTTCTATTAGGATTTGTTTGCATGAGATATGTATATATATATATATATATACACATAATTTAATCGTGACATTTTTTCATCGAAACGATTAATGCATTCGTCGAGATTTTCAAAGAAATTTATAATACTCGGTTAAATTTATAATCTTATATGATTTTTTTATCAGACATTTTTTTTTAAGATTAATTTTTATACATTTAATCAAATTATGAAACTTTTTATTGAAAATAATGATCAAAGTGTTTTAAAAAACTGTAACAATTATTATTGTACTATCGAAATGTTAAATATTATAAAGGATTGTTAATTAATAATCACAGAATGAAACTCGTCTTCCAATGATGTCTTCCAACATGATAATAATAATTATGTATCGCGATTTATTGATCGAGACGAATCTTTGTTAATAATATTAAACGTTATATATTGAGAGTTGTAGTCGTTAAGCATTAAAGGTTAAGGTCAAGGATTATTAAATTTAATATATATATATATATATATATATATATATATATATATATATATATATACATACACGTACATACGAACACACAACAATATAATTCAAGTGATAAAATTAATCATAAAAATTAATGTTAATTCACTTTCGAAGATCCTTTTATTTATTTTTAAACACAAAAAAATAGTCAATTTATTTGATATTATTTCGAACATAACCAAAATTTTATCAAGATAATAACTATGTTTACAATGAAAATATTTTAACGATCTATCTCTGTGAATATAACGATTAATTAAAAATTCGCTATAGAAGATGTATTATTGTATAATACGAAATACGTAAAAAAGAGTAAAAATATTTGAAAAAATTTATTCTCTCGCAAAATCATTTAAAATCTAAAATTATTTCTCCTGTTGTATTTTGCACAATTGAACGTACCAAAAAGCCTTTCTCATTTTTGGATCTGTGATTGATAATACGAGGCTTTATATTCCAAGACAATAATCGATTCTCTATTTGCTCTTGACAAAAGCATATGTTACGATAAAGCCGAATCGTACATAATATGTATGTACAATATTTAGTAACTATATGTCAAGAATATCTTTGAGTTTTCATTAAAAAAAAAAAAAGAAAGAAAAGAAAAAAAAAGAAAAAAAATGAGACGAGTAAAAAAAACATGTTCAATCATACAAATTATATATAAAAACTAACTTGTGAAATTTCAGATCAAAGTTATCATCCTGAAATAGTGCTACATTGTTACTATACATTTGCATAATAATGATATTAATAATAATAATAATAATAATAATAATGATAATAATAATAACAATAAATGTATAAAATGAGCGAACTTTATTAAAAACTGACAACCATACTTTCGTTTAGATTTAAAACGCTTTGTTGGAAGTATCGTCTACAATGGCGTTAAAAATCAACTTGTCAATGTTTTTCGTGTAGTTTGAATGTATGTATAGATAATTCACAAAATGATATAATCAGATGCTTCCCTTATTGAAAAAAAGATGGAGGCTAACAGTAACTTATAAATACAAGAAATGAAAATACATTATCAAAATTTTAAAAAATCGTCTTTCACTTGTACCTGTTTCAATTTAATTATTTTATCAGACTTTTCTTTATAATGCGATCTCATTTTTATATAGAAAATAACTTTCTCTCTTTGGTAAAAAACTATAGATAAAAACACAAATGAAACTTCTATCACATGTCATGCTCTGAATACTGCGTGTAGGTATATATATATGGTATGTTCATTTCAATTGCCATAGTATTGATCATCTAACGTAGCTGTAATAATATAATTATTTTTTAATTTTGTGCTATGTTATTCTTACAAAAAATAATTTTTATATGCTATCTTCTGTGGTTGATAGTACATGCGTCATCAGAAGATGATAAGCCAAACAAATTGTACCACAAAAAATATGGTAAAATTTTGAATCGTATAGGATAATTTTCATCAATACATATTTGGATCAATGTTTTTTTGTTACATTTATTATAGAAGTTCCACGTGTAAAAATAAAAGTATTTCGTGGCCCAACAGAAGAAAAAAATGGTGAAACATTTGCTAAATGGGGATTTTGGATAAAACAACCACGTAATTCATCCGTACATACTGCTTAATGTAAGAAGATTAAAGTTTTTATTAGGAAATTTTTTTATTTATAATTATTTAAGTACATTAAAGAAATTATCTTGATGTGGGAACTTAAAATATTACATGGCAATAACAAATATCGATGTTATTTATATTTCCTCACGATTTTTTACAGAAATTAAAACTAAGTTTCGTGGTGACAATTTTGCATTAAATACCGGTCTTATTATAGGATTTAAGTTTCTTTCTGAAAGATATAAAAATCTATCCAAAAGTACTAATGTTTCTACCAATGGTGCCAGTAAAATTCTAAGAGAAGAAAATATAACAATTTGTAACCAATAACTTAAATAATGTTCTACTTCTGTTCCTTCAAGATCAGTATCCTTTGGTTGTAATTCAGATTGAAGATGACGTGTTGCAAGAAAACAATATCTGAAAGAGCAAAATATATATATAAAATTTATCACTTAGATCGTATAATATATTTTTATAGCTATGTATAGGATTTTATTTCTTTTTTCTTAACTGTTTAAAAGTCATATCTCTTGTTACTTTAACATTTTTTAATTGACTATGGGAAGGCAACAAATTTCTTTCTGTAAGTATATTTTCCAAAACTGCTCTGTAAGCATGTACCTTAAAAATAAGTTTGTATTAATTTAAGTATATATTTTGGGATTTTATATATAATATTATACTGTACTATTAAATCCGCATAGTTGTTGTTTTTCAATTTATCGCAATGTTTTTCAATAGCATGGCAAGCTATTTCCAAAGCATTATACGAAAGCTTGTGATTTTTAAATGACAGATATGAGCTTAGTGGATATCCTTTTTGTTTGTTTTCATTATTAGACCTAATAAAGAAACCAAAATATATAAAGACATTCTTCTCCCGTATAATAATGTAAATAAATTAGGATGTCTATGTATATATATATATATATATAAGATACAAACTCTAATGTCATTTTCATATAACAACATCCTACAATACACATGAACCTTGCTTCTTTAGTAAACGAATATAAATTTAAGAGAATTGATGCTAAGTCTCCACATGGATGTAGTCCAATAATTCCATACTTCAGACATTCTGTATTAACATTATAAATATTTGTGAATATTTTGTGTAAATGCTGTGTAACTTTCACTTTTGCATGATTAGAAGTTTCTAACTTCACTGATATATGTTCCAATTTAAGTGGAGAGAAATTAGGCTCGTGTTTACGCATAGACATCAACAATTCTTCATCATATAATCTATAAACCTCATATATATTATAATACATTTCAAAAAAAGAAAGAACAAGAATTAAAGAAAATCGATAGAAGTTTACCTAGCTTTTTTTGATAATAATTCATCCTGTTCAATACATGCTACATGTAATCCATATTGGTAAGTCAATATTCTAGCTAAATGGCCTAGTCCTGCTCCAACATCTACTATAGATTTGCACTCTGACTTTTGAGCATAATATACGCACATCTATGTTTCATATATATTGTATGTAAATTTTGTTAATATTTATGATTCTATTTAAAATAATCACCTGTGCCATTTGTTCTATTTCATGCCTCTTTTTCTTTTTCACATGTTTTCTAAATAATTTTATAAATTGCGAGGAAGCAGAATCTAAGTCTCCCAATTGTTGCTTGTTATCCAACAAGTATAAAGAAGTTACGTCTTTACATTTTGTCTTTATTATCATTGATTTTTCGCATTGTAAAAAATTGCTTAAATTCTCATCATTTCTATTCAATTGTAGATTATCTATAACTTTACGTAATGCCAATAAAGACAGGGGTAATATTCTTGTGCTATAAAAGATATGTTATTGATTATAGGCTTATATTTATAACTGTATGCAAATATCTTTTTATGTGAATTGAAACAAATTATACCAAGAACATTCTCGTGACAACCATAATCCAAATTCGTCTGGAGGTATATCTTGTAAAGCAAGTTTCCAACTTTTTGGTAACTTGTCCCATAATTTCTCTCGGTAAAAATCCTATAAAGATAATTATTAATCTAAAACTAATATCATTAGATTTTTTTTTATATCAAATATTTTTTTAATAAATTGAATAATTCAATTTAATTACTCTTTATGCGTAAGAAAACTTAACCTCATTTTGTAAACATACCACTACATAAAAGTCTAACATCCAACCATATATATCTAATACACAAAATATTTGATCTATTCTTAGACGTACACTTTGACAAACATTACAAGTACATTCTGTAATTGAATCTTTAGTTGTAGACATGATTGATCATGACAAAAGTATCTAAGCTAAAATTCAAACATAGATGTGTGTACGTGCATGCGTGTGTATGATGTATATGCATATATGCATTGTAACATGAAAAAAAGTGTCTTGTACTTTGATTAGAAAGGCTACATTTCACAAATATAAGTAATCTGGTTAGTGATATTAAAAAAAATAATTATTTCTCAAAGTAAAGAAGATGGTTTTTTTTTATATTGAAGAAATTCTGAAGATACGAATCTGATAAGGAAATATTTTTTTATGAAAACAATTTTACGAGAAATTTTAAGATCTTTGAATTTTTTGAAAAGCATTATCAATAACACAATGCGTACACGAGGTTATTTTTTTTTACCTCAATGTAACATTATTTTGATGTTTGTTTAGGGTGGTTTTGTTGATAAGCCTGCAAAGTTGACACGATATTTTGCATTTAAATCGGAGAACGTCACTCCTTTTGCTATCTTCAACATTCGGATGTTAATGAGTCGTCTGTTTTTCCATCATAATGGTAAATTACTATGCGATATTAATTTATTAACTTTAAAGTGTAAAAAGTAAGATATATTGAAGTTTCCACTATAATGTCACATAACCTTTTTCACATAAAATTTTGTACAAACTTTATTTTTATTTCATAGTAATCCTATACAAATTGTTGTTACTTGTCTTTACTATATTCACTTTTTTATCATTTGATATATTTATAATTCTATTCCAGTATACAAAAAAACATTTATTAATTTTTGCCATATTTGGCAGTCTGCGATATTTAATTTTCAGAGTCTGGTATGCGTCATACTTCTGTTAATATGTACCTGTACTTACATCAGATCTATTGCTCCAAGTTTTTTAGATAATCGTTTAGGAAAAGTTGGGTAAATATGAATGATCAGATAATAGCATGAAATATAAAAAATTTTATTGATCTTCAACTGCATTTATATATGTTAACTTATACCATGTCGTATTTTGAATCACTTATACGTAATATTCTTATACAAATTCTAATATTATTATATATAAATGCATTGATAATTGTAATAATCATTGATCTATTATGTATTAATCAATAATTATAATGATACATGTTTTCTAATGATCTTTATTAATATGTATTCTATTATCAGGTTCCTTGGTTTGTTTTGGAAATCTGCACGAATTGGTGAACGGAAAAGTCCTTACGTGGCATTAAGTTGTCTTTTTATGGCATTTAGTATCTTATTTTGGACTTAGAATAGCAACTTTTTCAAGAAATTTTTATATAATAGATTTGTACAAAGATATTTTGGAATGAAATATGGAAACGTTTATAACATTTAATAAGGTGTGAATGATACAGTAGAAACAAGGAATGTATAACAGACGCGCATGTTTAATATTTCTTTGATGATAAAAACAATACAAAAAAACAAAAAAAAGAAAAATATATTTCTTTGAGGCCAACTGTAATATATAAAGCAATAATCATTTCTAATTGCATTGTATTGTTTATTTATCAACATATTATTCCTTCCAAAGCTATATAATTACATGATCTCGGGAGCGTTTCCTTTTTTTTTTTGTTTTCATTTTATTTTCACAATATATCTTCTATAAACAACAACATTTTTTTTAATACAATTAATATAGGATTATTATACTGAGTATCGCTTTGTAATACATACCGGATTTATTAAATAGGTACATTTATCATATCTTTAACGTCGCAAATATCCTAAAATTTTCTCAGTGATGCTAAAGCACACAATGCGACCTAAAACTTGTACTCTGCAGTAATCGACGTTCACTGTCATACATAATATCGAATGCAATATTTTTCTTAGTTGTATGTATGTCTGTACTTATTTCTTTTTATACATTCGTTTTTCAACGTTACAATCGTTGACTTATGTCGTTTTATCTACAGAGTAAGATATGGTTTTTAGTTATGCGGAAAAGTTAGTAAAATTATATGTAATACATGTGATTGATACAATAGAAATCATTATTTAATTTTGCTATAGAAAATATAGTTACCCCAGTAATATTGTAAATATTTATCAATTAAGAACTAGTATTCATGGTATAGCAACGGACAGTTTAAAAAATGAACAGAAAAGAAAAAAAAAACGGAACAGAATATACCTCATACTTTGTCAAAGAAAATATAACTAAATCATAATCTAGTAATTTATATGAATTTATCGTGTTCACCTCATCCACCATAATATATCTGTTTTCATTGATTATATCTACGTAAAAATAGAGGATAATACTACGATATGTATAAAATGATAAAGCGATATACTTTGAAAACTGATATGTATTATCACTACGTTTAAAATTTCGTTTACATTGAAACATTGTTTAATCATTTTGGTGCTTTTTCTTCTATGAGGTAGAAAAACGACCATATGAATATTTTTTTATATATAAAGATTATAATAAATATGATTATTATGATTAGGTATTTTCTTTTTTTGCTATTATGCGTCAGATACGAAAAAGAAGATTTTTCACATAAAACTTTTTCTTTTGGAATATGTTAAGTTAATTAAACTATTATAATAATATTATATACACACAATTGTGTTGTCTTACATACAATTATTGTCACTTTGTGAATAAAAATTTTAAGCAGAAGCACGATATAAGAGCGACACAGTAATTACAACTTTGATCAAAAAAATTCTAGCCATCGATAAATTTTTAGAAGAAAAAAAAAAAAAAAAAGAAAAGAAAAAAAAAAGAACAATTAATATTCAAGAAAAAAAAAAAGAACGATGGGCAAGGTGAACAGCGTATTCTTAAAAATTACTTCGAATTTAAAATGAGAATACCTGATACGATCAAATTATATATCTCCGATGTAAAATATTTTTTTTCTACGCACTCTTTTTCTCTCTTAATATTATACACTATTTATTTAATAAATATACTTATATAAACGTAAACTAATTACAAAAGGCGATAAAAAGTTTATCTAACATTAAAAACGACGCGATAATTATTGGTCAATTTAAATAGTTATTACCATACGAGGTAAATTACTTCATTACCGACGGTCGAGAAAAAAAAATGATAAAGAAATTATAGAAATAACAAGCAACGCCCTCTATACAATTTACGTCGCCATGTACATGTATGATTATGAATCTTCCATATATGCATATATATATATATAATATACAAAAACACGCATATATACGTATGTATGTATTTATATGTATATACACACATATATTATTACCGAGCAAGCTCTCGATACGTCGATAAATAAAGACACATTTTATTATTTCTTATACGTATAAGTTAGTACGCTAATTATTTGTCTGCGTTCGAATAAAATCGAATAGTTTGATTCGGTAGTGCCTATTCGCTCGTTATACGAAGGATTATATTATTTAATTAGCAAATACGATTAAAATAAATATAAAGGATATTCGTTTTAATCGCAGCGCCATTGCCGTTACCGGACTGAAGTTTGTCCTTTGTTATGTATATAGTATCCTTCTCTCTCTTTCTCTCTCTCTCTAGTTTAATCGTTATGAAGTAAGTACTTTTAGTCACAGGTTAACCGGCAATAATGAAAGTTAAATGTCGAAATGTGTACCTTTATGAAGACACATTTATACGTATCGTTATATAACGATATGCGGGAAAAGGGAAAAGCGTATAGAAACAAAGCTTTCTCTATTACCATCTAACGTACGAGTGCACATATCTAATATATTACACGCGTAAGTGTCCATTTTTCATTTCTTATATCTTGCTTCTTTTCTTCTGTTCTTTTGCCTTTTTTTTTTCATGTCCGTTTTTATTATTATTATTATTATTATTATTATTATTTTTCTTTTATAACGTAACATCGGCTTATGGTTTTTTTTTTGTTATGGGTTTATACATCGTTAGGTGGAATTCTATAACTCGGCATCCTTTGAAATTCTCGCTTATTTTTCTTTTATTTTCTTTACTTTTTTTCTTTTTTATCGATCGAATAGTTTCAAATCTGAGGTTATAAAAAATTTCATTTGGCGATCGAAATAAAAGAAAACGTTAGATATATAAATGTTTTCAAATATTTTTAATTGCTTGTATCGACAAAAACGTCATTCGATGTTTCTTTTCTTTACTTTTTATTACGGCGTTCGCGTCGTAAAATCTTTTTAACCTCTGAATTCCTTTTCTTTTTCCTTTTTTTTTGTGGTTATGTTAGCAAATACTCGAACGAACGAACGAACGAACGAACGGAACGGCACTAACGATGCGTTCAAAACATGACCCTTTTTACGTTCGTGTATGTATGTATAAGGCTTTCGACATACTAATCCGTTATATATATATAAAAGTACCCCGTAATTTTCTATCGAAAAAAGTAAATGAAGGCGATCGATCGATCGATTTCGACAATGAAGGCTTCCTTCAAAAATACCCGAGATTAAAACACGTTTGATGAGTTTTAACGAAAAAGCAGGACGCCTCGTCCATTTACTCGTATTTTTCTTCTTTTTGTTATTGTTATTATTATTATTATTATTATTATTATTATTATTATTATTATTATTATTATTATTATTATTATTATTATTATTATTATTAACTTTTCTTTTTTCTCTCGTTTTTTCTTTTTCTTTCTTTTTTTCTTTTCGGTTTCTATTCTTTCCTTCTTTTCTTCTTCTTTTTATCCGAGAGGAGACGGGGACAAAAGGTTCATAAAAAATACATTCGTAAGCGTTCAATATCTGATAGAACTTGTTTGAAATTCGCAAAGAATTACGCCCTAACGGCTCAACGACGTCTCTTTACTCTTTCCATTATTACACATACCTTATCATCTTTTTATTAACATCCTATGGGGATCCAGACACAGCCTCGCAAAGGATGAGAGAGAAAAAAGGGATGGTGGTGGGGGGTGGGTAGGTGGGGGGGAGGAGTGTAAGGTTTAGTGTAGAGAGGGGAATATGATTGAGGGTGATAATGGTGGTGGCTGTTGCGGTGATTGTTACGGTGGTGTTGTGTTGTGTTGTGTTGTGTTGTGGTGATCGGTTGTATGGATATATTTATGGATAGTAATCAAGAAACGTAGATATAACCCATTTTATCGTATGGTCGATAAAAACGTTAAGCAGATCGTATATATTTGTTTGTTGAAGATAAAATTGCCGATGTTAGCGACGTTTTCTACCTTCGGTTCTTCCTTCGATTCGTTTTTTTCCTCATCGTTGTAACCACCATTATTCCCTTTTACGACGATCGACGAACCACCAGCACGTGGATCAACGGTAGTCGATGTCGTTGAGTATTTGTTACCGAAGATCAATCGGGACGTGCTCTTCTGCATCGCCGGAGTGCTCAGATGGGGGAAAACTCGATTGACCGTAGAGACCCCAAGAACGGTTTTTGATTTACCACCTTTGTTCTGTTTCTTCCAGGTTGCCGAGGTCGCACGTGTTGGTAACGTAGCACGTTCTATCTCTAAACAGGAGAAATATATATATATATATATATTTTATATTTTTTTAAATTTATAGCTTTAGGTTTTTCTCTTGTTCGATATTTTTGTACTTTGCTTATTTTTTTTATCTAGAATCTTTCTCATATTTTATCTACAGAATTTTTTCCTTCGGATTTTCTGACCATCCATCCCTTTAAATATCAAGACGAAATGATCGTTATAATAACAAACAAGTAGATATAATTATAACGTTGCAATAAAAAAGATTCGATGTAAAAAAATCTGACGATGATTTACGCGTTATTAGAGATTTGATAATTCTCTCCTACGTATATTTACTTATACGTGATATAAATCAAGATCTAGGTAAGATACAGAGTATAATGAGAAATTGAAAGAAAAAGAAAAAAATTTTAAAGAGAAAATAAAGAAAAAAAAAAAAGAGGGAAAGGAAGTTAACGTATTCTCTTTCATGACTTACCATATACCCTGATAGTGGCTGCGGCTTTTCCCATACTAGAGGATGCCGAACACGTGTATTCTCCTAAATCCGTCTTCTGAAGACGCTTTATCTTGAGCTCGATCGTAGTCTTCCATTCTTCCTCCGGTTGGCTACGTTCGTCGATCTCGTATCTTCCGCTACATCGACACATCGTTTTCGCTTAGTACCAAGGTGATGAAGGAATTGAACGATTGATGGAAATCGAATCGATTATATTCCAGCGAGAGAGAGAGAGAGAGAGAGAGAGAGAGAGAGAGAAGGAGGAGAAAGGAAGAGAGAGCTTTGGAAGCTCAAAGAAGCTTTATGGATATGATTTACGTCATTTCCGACACGTACCCGCTCATGATCACTTGTTCCTTCCGGGTCCACAGGTTGATCGTCTTTGGATAAGCTTCGATCGAACAGATCAATGAGACATCCGTGTCCAACGGTGAACCCAACAATTGATTACGTACTTTTGCGCTTGGGGCGACTGAAATAAAAGGATTTAAAGTATTAATTCATTAGAAATATTTTCAAATGGCTATTTGATTTAAATCGAATCGTTAAGTATTGATTTTCTCTCTCTCTCTCTCTCTCTCTCTCTCTCTCTCTCTCTCTTTCTCTTTCTCTCTTTCTATTAAAAATTTTATAGAATATCTTTTCTTATTTTTGCTTTTTCTTTTTTTTTCTTTTTTTAAACCGTGAAGAGGTTTCGTCGAAAAATTTTTAAAGAGATTCGAAGATTATTTTTAATATGGCGTTCATTTTATTACGACGATTTTTAAGATTAAAAAAAAAAAAAAATAATGATAAGTGGCTTAGTCGATTTCAGGTAGAAAATTTATTTCGCGTAAGACGCTTTTGTCTAAGACGCATATGAGAATGTTTTTTCTTTTCTTTTTTAAAATTTTCAAGGAGCTTGCAAGATTATTTTCAAAATGGCATCCATTTTATCATGAATTTGAAGATTAACGAAATGGTCGAAACGATTAGATTGAAATTGCACAGAACGTGAAGATGTTTTTCTTTGAAGTCTCTAAAAAGATTAATAGTTTGCTTTAAAAATCGCGGTCCATTTATTATATAACAAAGGTTTTAGTTGAAAATGTATGAAATTGTTTATTCGATTTTATAGAAAAAGATTTTGTTTAATATTTTAAAAAGATTCAAAGATTATTTTCAAAACGGCTTTGATTTTATTAGAAATATTTGTTCAATTTAAAAGTTAATCGAATGATTTAATAAATATCATTGATATTTTATATATAACTAGTGTCAAACTTAATGACGTTTCGTTTCAAAGGGATTGAAAGAGTACTTTCAAAATCGGATCCAATTTATTGTATAAAATCTTTTTAATATAATTGATATATTTATACAACTTGTATGATTTAATATTATCGTCTATTATACGAGCTATGAATAAATTCTTTTCTGTTTTTTTTTTTTTTTTTTTTTTTTTTTAATTATTCTACTTGATATAATAAATATCGATTACATCGAATGTCGAAAGTCGAATGGAGATTCAACAAAAAATAAACGATCGATATGACAGATCCGATTTCCTTTGATATTTATTTTTCTCCTTTTTTTGTTTTTCTTTCATTTTATTTTATGTTATGTTTTTTTATTTCTACATATCCGCGTTCAGCTACTTTGTTAACGCGACGCGATTCCAATATCGCGTTACAAAAATATTCACACTCGGTACAATTGAAAAATAAAACATGTAATGTCATAGAGCCAAAACGATGAGATACTTTGTGACATCATAGATGCAGATAAAGAAAGAAAGAAAAAAAAAGAGAGAGAGAGAGAGAGAGAGAGAAACGAATAGGAAAGGACAATTCGTTAATAATTTCAAACAAATTAAATGACTATTTCTTCAAAATTGCGTCCACTTCGTTTTACACAATTTTATCACACTTGAAAATTAAATTAAAATTAAATCGATTCCATTGAAATTTTACAAAACAGTTGAACGGGTAATGAATGCATTTTGTTTCAAATTTCAAGCAAATCGAATTGTTAATTTCGAAAAATTGGTCTACGTTTCGGTGGAAAACATTTTTAAGTTAAAAAGATAAAAATTAATTAAACGTATATCTATTAAACCTCAATGATGCTTTGTATAAAATTTCAAATAAATCGAAAGGTTGATCTCAAAAGTGTCGTTCATTTAATTATACGAAATTTAAAGTTAAAAATTATTAATTGACGGCTTAATTGACTCCGTTAAAATTTTACAAATAATTTACGACATATTTAACGGCGTTTCTTTTTAATAAATTTCAACAAATTGAAAAATTAATATCAAAATGGTGTTTGTCTCATTAGAAATATTGTTAAATAGAAAATTAACGATACGGATCGATTCCATTGAAATATTATATATGTATGTAGGTGGATACGCATAAAACGCGGGACAAACTCTTGACGATATTTTCTTCAAAATTTTAAAACGAATAAGAACAAAAAAGAATATTCTTTTCGAGCTTGTACCAATTTAGATATGTATTAAAAAAAAAAAAAAAAAAAAAAAAAAAAAAAAAAAAAAAAAAAAAAAAAAAAAAAAAAATTCAAATTAAAATATGATCAAAACAAGTCAACCTATTATACCCATTGAAACTCATCGAAATCACTATTTATTTTTAATTTCGTTTTACTATTAATACGATTAATTTTGAACATGTCACCAATTTTACTATACATATGTGAATACATTAATATTTGAGATTAACAAATGCAGGCATAAATACGCACGTATACACACTCTCTCTTTCTCTTTCTCTCTCTTTCTTACTGTAACTAGCGATAGTACTTAAATGCATAAAAGCGGAACGAGGAAGAAAATTGTATCAAATTATGTCGAGTTAACAACACGAAAGCATAATATGGTCGGTCTGTTTCTTTTCTTTTTTTTTTTTATTTTTCTTTTTCCTTTCTTCTTTTGCTTTATTTTTTTCCACCCTTTCATTTTTCTTGTTTACGAATAAATGGAGAAATAAAATGGGAAAAAATTAGCGAGCACGGTGTTACTTACAGTTCACTCTGAGGTAGACTCTTTTGCTGACTGTCGGTGGTACTTCGTTTCTGGCTATGCAAAGATAAGCTCCCATTTGCCTCCTGTCTACCCTCGTTAATTCCAGCTTCTCGCCGGACTGGCTGTCCACTATAAAATTACCCGTTCGTATGAATATCTCGTTGAAAGTTCACTTATACTAAAGAGAGAGAGAGAGAGAGAAAGAGAGAGAGAGAGAGAGAGAGAGAGAGAGAGAGAGAGAGAGAGAGAGAGAGAGAGACAGAGAGAGATATCATATGCCCAGAAGATATTTTTATATGTACATAAGTATAATAAGTATTTATATAACATCATTCATGAAAAGAATTTATCAGTTTTCTCGTGTAACAAACAATTAACACCCAGCTTACATTTTTATAATACAAGCGATGAATTTTATTAGATTCTAAATATTTAATATAGTAATTATTGTTTTGTTTAATTTTCAAAGTGAAATCTACAATGAGAAAATATTATATTTTTTAATTTTCGTAATTTTTCGTTCTTCTTTTTCTTTTTTTCTTTTATTTTTTTTCTCTTCTTTTTTTTTTTTCTCAAATTAGCTTCAACCAAAGGACGGTAATGACGAAAGTTTTTACAAAATTCTAACGTTCCATTTGTTCGAAAAATATCGTGAAACATTAATAAGAACTTGACGAAATCATTAAATATTTCTTAATAGATTTTTCTATTGTTTCCAATAAACGAGATATTCGATCGATCCTTAATTTATAATCAACTTGTATATAAATGTATACCTACACACCTACATTCACCTATATAATAAATATTTGTCTTTTCCCATATGTACGTATATATATATATATACATACATATATATATATACACACACACATACACAAATATATATATATATATACACATATAATTAATCCACCTGTACGAAAGTACAATACTCTCGGTGAATAATATTCCTGGTGAATAACGCGACTGCCAGGACAATCGAACATTATATGGCAAATATGACAACAGACTAGCTAGCTAGCTAGCTATCTATCATACGTAGCTAACAAATCTAATTTATGTCGATGCATTCGAAACGATCGCGTTTACGAAGGACATTTCGAAATTGGCAAAATAGTGACGAATGATTTTTAAAGAATATCGGAATGAATATACGTATATACACGCATATATATTATATACTTATATATACACATATTTAAATACCTACAAAGGTAATATAATTTTTTCAATTTTGGATAAAAATATGTAACGTTATTACGCCGCTAGAGATTCGAATGAACGACGAACGAATTTGACTATCTCTCTTTCTCCTCGTTTTACAAACTCTCTCTCTCTCTCTCTCTCTCTCTCTCTTTTTCTCTCCTTCTCTCTTCCTCCTCCCAATCTCCCAATTTTACCGACCGCCCACTCTATAAAGCTGTAGAACACGAAGATGTAATTCGACGGAACGCGGTAGCGGATGAAGCGAGCTCTCCTAATAAAGATGAAAAGGTGCGTTTTTACGAGGCACATACTTTTTTATAGAGGAGAATTCGTTGAGGGAAAAATCTAAAGAGTAGGTTAAAGCGAGCTGCCGAAGTTGTTCGAACTGATCGAACAAGTACTTGTTGTACTTCTTCGATCAGTTATAACCGATAACGTTTTTAAAATAAAATAAAATTTCAAAAGGTTTTACATCGATTACTTCTTCTTCTTTTTTTTTTTTTTTTTAAGCAGTGAATAAATTTTGCTCGTACAATTTTTATATGAAAATTTGTATATTAATGTTATATTAAAATATGTTTTCATAATTAAATATTAAGCGGAATTATTAGGATTTTATGGATTTCTAGTAAATTTTTGTGTATTTTATATATATATATATATATTACTTTGCATATAGTTATATATCATGATTTAAATATATATATATATATATATGTATGCAATTTTGTTTTCACGCGAATATAAATGTAATAGAAATAATTATGATCTACGATGTGTCTGCAAAACGTTTAGATGATTTTTAACGTACAAGATGGGATAATAATTTCGGATCATTTAGAGTACTCTCTGTTATTTTTAGAGAAACTGTATTTATATAATTTTGTTAAGAATAAAAAATGCAGTATAAAAATCATACGTCGTTAAGAAAAGAAAAAAAAAAAAGAAATGAATGAATGCATGAATGAATGAATAAATGAATGAATGAATGAATGAATGAATGAATGAATGAATGAAGCATTAACTGACCTTGAACTAAAGCTTCGTGAAGGCCTCTCATCAGAATGAAATCACTTTTTTCTCTTTTCCAAAGAACTCGTGGGGCTGGTCTACCCGATGCCTTGCAAGAAAGTGTTGCGTTTTCCCCTTCTAAAACCGAGACTTCTCCTTCCGATGTACCAGAACTCAGTATGTCAGGGGGAACTGAAAGAGAAATACATATATATATATATATATATGTATGTATATAACCGATCGACATCCATTCTTCAATTGTATACCTTCTCCAAGTATATATATATTTACGCACAATAGATTTATACTGTGCTTTTACACACTGTGTGTTTTCTATATCGAAGAAACGATCGAGATTATTAAAAAAAAAAAAAAAAAAAAAGAAAAAAAAACACTGAATCCTTTTATTATGAATTTTTTATGCCGAGTAGTATTTATCATAAAGATTCAGAATATATATATGTATATATATATATACATTCGTTGGATTCATTCTTTTTCTTTTCTTATCATTTCTTTCACTTTTCATAGCTCTATTATTCTTCTTTAATTCTTCTAAAGGCTATTGAAAGAGATAGAAATAAATAAAAGGAGAATAAGAGAGACAGAGAGAGAGAGAGAGAGAGAGAGAGAGAGAGAGAGAGAGAGAGAGAGAGAGAGAGAGAGAGAGAGAGAGAGAGAGAGAGAGAGAGAGGAAGAGAGAGAAAGAGAGATGGATAGATAAATAGATAGATAGAGAATAGATTTTGGTTTCCTTCGAATTTTCGTCAAACTATAAGAAAATAATATTTATATAAAAGTATCTCGACAAGTATTCCCACCGGGAGAATTCGTGATAAAAATAACTTGACGGAGATAGACTCGTATGTGTTTCCATCGAACGAACAGAAACTTCCATACTCTTTCTAAAATAGAAATGTGCAACAGGTATCGAGCTTTATTATATTGTTTTCGTCTGTAAGCAATTTAATCAGTAAATACAAATCGTAGAAAACTATTTTATATACATACGCACACACGCACTTACATATATTTTTTCAATGTTTCTTTACATTTTCATTCCATTAGTATGCGACGCAAACACAAACGTATATACTTATGTCATATTTTATATTATTAGTTGTAATCTCTAAAAAAAAAAAAAAAAAAAAAAAAAAAAAAGGGAAGAAAGAAAGAAAAAAAGAAAGAAAAAAAAGAAAAGAAAAGAAAAAGCAACAAAACTTTTAGGAAAGTGCAATTCGTTAGAAAATTGCAAGAGAAAAAATTGCACCGATGATGGGAAAGATGGAGTAAAAAAAAAACAAAAAAAGAAAAAAAAAAAAGAAAAGAAAAGAAAAAAGCACAAGTGTCCGCCCTTTTAAAAGCATCGAACAAGATCACCGAAAGTAGTCCAAGCGACTCGGTCGAAATTCCATCGCGATTTTAAGTGGACTTATGGAACACCTTTTAAAAGATTCTTTTAACCTTTCCATTTGCTTCAGTTCGAGATTAAAAAATATAGCGACGCGAACAACAATATTCTAAGGATAAAAGAATTCTATTTTCTATCTTTTTCTTTTTCTCTCTCTTTATATATATATATATATATATATATATATATATATAAAGGTATATATATCTGTCTGTATAGTATATATAGTTATATATACAGGATGCGTCAAAAGTTTCTAGGTGACTTTAAAAATGAATTATTATTTTTTCAGACATTTTAAGCTAATTCTTCTTTTCAGACTATAAAGATACAATGACTGACTATAATACGAGTCTAAAAAGTTTCGATAAAAGAAAGTAATTGATATTTAAAATCACTTAGAAACTTTTCATCCATTCTTTATATATAATATCTCTTTTTATATCTATGCATATATATATAAATGCAATTATATATATATATATATATATATATATATATATACGTTTTAATTTTACAAAAATTTTATATCATTAACCTTATTGTTAATATATTCACGCAGATACATATCAAAGAACTCTAATATCTTTATGTTGTAAGAAAAGAAAAAAGGAAAGAGGGAAGTAAGTACATACATATTTCAAAGATCTCTTCGATAAGAAATGCGGCAGAGTATATTTTGAGAAGCGAACGAGCATAGTTTGCGATAAAAATTACTAACACCTTCGGCCTACTTTTAACTAATGGAGAAAGTGATACGTTGTTGCGATAAAGTAATGAAAAAATCTATATCTATATAGATATGTACGTTTACATATACCTATACAGGTTGATTATTAGTTAAAGAGTATTAGTTAAATATTCTCATTTGTTAAGAGCAATGGAACGAGAAAAAAATTATACATTTTTTTAAGGAGATATTTAAGTGGTTCTTATTTTTTAATCAACCTGTACACCTATATACATATATAGATATATATAATATATAATTGCATCTAAAAAAAAAAAAAAGGGGGGGGGGAAGAAGTTATCTGAATAGTTTGTTAAAAGAAAAATACTATGCATAATAACTTCTATTAGTAGTTTTATTTATTTAATAACAAAGTTGTTACTAGCTCGAACGAATAATCGGCTTTCGACTAGAGAGATGCTTTATAATTGGATGAGGATCTAGTGATATTCGTGCAATCTCTTAATTGATGAAAGCCCTATAATATTTGTAAAACTTAACGTAGAAAACGATTGAAACAAATAACAAAATTATTTGTTTCAAATTAATTTGGTAAACGTATGCGTATTTACAAATTTAATTTTCTTTTTTAATTATATTTATTATCGGTCATATGAAACTGGTAAAAAAAAAAAAAAAAAAAAAAAAAAAAAGAAAAAAAATTAATTTTTATTTAAAATCTATATCAGATAAACGATTAATATTTTTTATAACACTTTTATGAATACCTTACATATTTTTATTTTTAACATTGAAAAACAAATGGAATCCTTTATTGCAAATTGAATTACGCTTTGAACCGATTAGAGAGGTTTGATTATTTTGAAATTGAATCGGATTGAACAATTTTCTCTCTCTTTTTCTTTCTTTTACTTGCTCTTATTCTTACGTTAATTCAATCTCGAACGAGGTACGTTTTTTTCTCTCGTACTTTCATCGAGAAGATCGCACGTGTTCGATAGTTGGACGCTTTATATTGACGAGCCCAATAATTTTCGTGCTCTATATATATTGACATCTTCAATATTTCTTATGTTCGATATTAGAACGGTAGAATATTGAACCAGGAAATTTTCGATCGAACTGAAATTTACTCTCTTTCTTTTCTCAATGCCTATTCGACTGTTCACGTTCCGCACACACGTCTGTATTATCTTTTTTTCATTTCATTTTTATATCTATTTTCAACCACCGAATAGAGAGAGAGAGAGAGAGAGAGAGAGAGAGAGAGAGAGAGAGAGCTTCCTTTTTACTAATTTATTTCTACCTAGCCGTAGTGTAACACTTTATTGTATTTAATTAAATTATTGTCTATTTCTTCTTTTTTATTATTTTTATTATATACGATACATATATATATATATAATATAATATATTATATATATATAAAGAAAAAAAAAAGAAAAAAAAAAGGAGTACGAAGCAATTTCTAGATTTTCGAAGACGTCGACAATTTCCTATGACTTCGTTGAATTTCTTCCTTTCTCTCTCATTTTCTCTCTCTATCTCTCTTATACACACACACACACACATATATACACAGACATACACAACGTACACGCGCGCGCAGAGATACGTAAGATAACGACTTAGCTTTTCTCGTTGAACGGACAGCCGTTCGCGTTCATATGCATCGAAATTGTTCTCATATATGCGTCCTTCTCGCTTGCGAATACTTTTATGGTGCATGAACGAGAAAGAAGAAGAGGGTTGCTCGAAAAATGCTACGAACATTCTGACGACGACGTTTCTTCGCGAAAGCTCGTTTCTCGGTTGTACTCTTTTCTAACGAGCCGGGATATGCTCGTTTCATCTCTCTCTCTCTCTCTCTCTCTCTCTCTCTCTCTCTCTCTCTCTCTCTCTCTCTCTCTTTCTCTCTCTCTTTTTTCTCTTTTTTCCAGAAGAATTCCTACACGTTGTCAGCTATGGGGACACGGTCCCATTCATTAAAAAAGAATCGTCTTGCGAAGGGCTTGTATTAAAGTTACGTTCCTTTTTCTTTTTTTTTTGTGCTCCAATTTTTATGCTTCCGTTGCAAATAGGAAAGAGAGAGAGAGAGAGAGAGAAGAGATAAGGAGAGAGTTTTCTCAATCGTATCGTTTAAAACTTCTTATGGGGCTTATTTTCTTCATTGCTTGTTTTTTCTTTTCCTTTTTTTTTTTTTTTTGTATTCTTCTATTTACCGGAAGCATTTTTATTACGTTTATTACACGTTAAAATATGTGATGGGCCATTAAAGCTTCCTAGGCGAATTACTAATATTCCTTAGGCGTGATTTTAAAAATCAATTGTTATTATTTTTTTTGATTGAATTCTTTTCAAGCTAATTTCCTGTTTTTTTTTTTTTTTCTTTTCTTTTCTTTTCTGCGGATTTTCGAACCACAAGATCAGTTATCTATTCTGTTTATAATGAATTACAATAAATTATTAAATTTTTTTATTTATTTATTTCTATTTATTTATACAGTTATTATTAGGATATCGTTTATATTCTACGATGCAAAAATGATATAATTAAAAAGGAATAAAAATAATAATAAAACAATATTGATAAGGTACGAGTTACGTGACCTGTACCATTTGGCAAACTCTCCAACATATTTTGTTACGTGATCGCTGTGAAATCGAAATGTTATTTCTCTGATATCGAATTCGCCATGATATTTATATATAAATAATAATATTTCGTTCGATCAATTTTTATAACGTTTAATCTCAACAAAACTTTTTTAATGCGCAATCCATTATTCATATTAAATAATAATAATAATAAAATAATCACCATTTTATCGAAATTCGAGATAATATTTATTTTTATGAACATTATATATATATATATATATATATATATATATGATCTTTCATTTCAAATAATTAATTAATATTTTTACGAATTGTATACTTTCGTATGGATTAATTTTATATATAATAATTATCAAAAGATTTAATTCTTAATCGAGAAAACATTTCTTTCTAGAGCTGCAAAAGTTCCTAGATGATACTTAAAAATCAATTACACCTTTTCCGAGATCGTTTAACGCTAAAGTTTTCTTGCAGATAGTAAAATTAAGAGTTCTCTTTTGCGAACTAAAATGAATTATTCCGAAAGATCACAAAAAGAAAAAAAAAAAAAAATATAAAAAAACAATTGATTTTTAAAGATCACTTAAGAATTTTAATGCCATGTACGAAACTCGCGAACCTGCTTCGTATAATTCTTTTCTAAATAATTACTTGTACGTAACTAATAACATTTTTATTCATTCTCATATCTCATTTATCATAAAATTTTATATTATTTTTACACGTATCTGTATATGTGCAGGAAAACATTTTGAACAGTCATAATAATTCAATTCAATTCAATTCAATTCATTTGAGAATATAATATTATTAATTCACATTTAACAACCATAGTCGCTCTCTAAATAATTATTCATCCTTACAAAGCTGCTCATGTACTTACCTGCGATTAACTCCTCCCCTCTACTGCTATACTTATATATATACATAAGGAAATCTATACGTATTACATATGCAAGGTATCCCTATAGGACAGTCCATTGTCTAAGATAATATATTATCTACCAACAACCACCTTAATTATAATAATCGAAACAATCATTATCATAATCATCAATTATATAAATCATCAAAATAATATCATAATCGTTCTGTAAACGATTATTCTAACAAAACCAAAAATAGAATAAAGAAAGCAATAATAGTGCAAAAAGTAAATTACGAATATAATCTCTTCCTTCGTTATAATACCACTTATTCATTATTCCACATATGAACATAGATAGATACAAATCTATATCTAGATATTACAAAGTCGTGGATGTATACAGACAATCATACATATACATATATATATATATACAGTATATACATATATATATATATATAGGACATTCATTGTGTAAACATGTTCAACGTTCTAACGTTCATACCCACATAAGCATATATTTTCGAGGAACGTGCGAAGCTTGACGGTTAATCGAAACAACGCGTGGACGGGTGCGATTGTACGCTTTGGTGCGTATTACAGCCGTATTAGGCTAGCCGTTTACTATACTCTATTCTCTCTCTCTCTCTCTCTCTATTCCTATAGCTATCTATCTATCTCTATCTATCTGTCTCTCTATATCTCTCCGTTTATATATATATATATGTATATATATATATATATATACGTATAGGTAGTATACGTACGTGTGCGGTCGCGGAGAACCGACCGCAAACGTCTCTTGGTTGGTTGTGAGTATGAGGCTAGTAGGAATGCGCATATTGCGCAATTAGGCATACCTAGGACGTCGACGCATCCCAGCTGGCTCAACATGGGCTGCGCGTTGATTTGGCACATGTAGCAACCTCGATCGGCCTTCCTGAGTTGGCGAATATGGAGGCTCCAAGTGGCCTCCTCGTCCTCTCTCGAACGGGTCTGATTCTTTGCCTTGGCCTTTTCCATGGTGACTAGGAAACGGGCTGAATGGGTCACCGTTCGCTGACCCATCGACAATATCGTCTGATCCTCTACTCGTAGCCATCCTACCTAAACATATACGTATATATATATATATATATATTCTATATATGTATGTATGTATGTATGTATGTATGTATGTATGTATGTATATGCATGTATAGATGACATTTAATCATAAGGGTTATTCGAAAAATATATATCAATTTTTTTTTTGTTTTTTTTTCCTTGACTTTTTTTCTTTTTTCCTTTTCTTCTTCTTTTTTTTTGGGGGGAGGGGAACGGACATAGAATTACATTTTCGTGAAAAATTATGTATGGTTTGTGGGCGGGGCTAAGGAAATGGAAGGTATTATGAGAATTTTGGTTTATATAAAAGCATTCTTGAAAATGTATTTTCTTTTTGATTATACGAAAGACGTAAAGAAGATTTGAATAAATTTATAACACCATAATATCGTCTGATACTTTACTTGCGGCCATCTTATCTGAACATACTTATCTGTATCGTATATATATATATATATATTTATATATATATGATATTTAACTATATAAGTTACTTTAAATTGCTGATATATTTTTAGGATGATCGTGAAATCCCCTACTATTCTTAGCCATCCTATCTAAACATACGGGTTATTTTCAAACGTTATCTAGGAGATTTTTAGAACGATCGTAGAATTACATTTCTTTTCTTTTCTTTTTTGTTTTTTGAAAGAGAACGTATACTGTTCTTTTTTTTTTTGTAACTCACGCACACGATTTAAAGGAGATTGAAATGTAATTTCAAATATTTCAAAATCGTAGTCATTTGAAATAAACATAAGTACATATCTATACATACTTATGAGATGAAAAAAAAAGGGGAGAAAGAAACCTATCATCTTACAAAAGTATTCAACGACGTTGAAATAGAATAGACATTTAAAAAGAAATAAATCCGTTATATAAAAAGAAAGAAAGAGAAAGAGAAAGAGATAGATAGTGTCTTATCGAATAGGATTACGAGAAAATCCGTCAAATCCTGAGCTGTCGATACGAAAGTCGTCGTTGAATAATACACCATAGATAAAACACAGTCTTACTTTTCAGTAAGAAAAATAAAGAAAGAAAGAACGAAAGAAAGAAAGAAAGTAAGATAAAAAGAAAGACGGATAATACAGTAAAGATAGAAATGGTTGTTTAACTTAAATCGAGCCTCGGAAATGGAATCGAACTTCTTGCTTGCTTTGAATTTCTATGATTAAAGG
>NC_057707.1:3083615-3086115 GCF_014466175.1 Vespula pensylvanica | reverse complement strand
CTCTCTCTCTCTCTCTGTCTGTCTATTATGTAGCTTATTCTCACATCCTCATTCATACACACTTCTCTCACCACAACGTTAGCCCTTTACACTATCCCACAAACGCGTTTACGTATACATAGAAAACACGAACACACATTCATGTATATATACAGCTTCTAGCTAAACCAAATGAAACAGGACGCATCGTCGTCATCGTTGTCATCGTCATTGTCATTATCATTGTCATTGTCATTGTCATTGTCATTGTCATTGTCATTGTCATTGTCGTCAACGTCGACGTCGCGTACAGAGTCTACGATCGAACTTCATTCTCGAATCACTATCGAATTCAGGGACGAAAGAAAGATTGGGATTGTTGATTGGAAGAGAGGAGAGAAAGAATAGATCGTGAGATGAGAAAAGAGGGACGAAAGGAGATATTTCGTTATCGTGCCAATCATCTATGCTTTCATTTATCAGCTGATCATCCGACAGCGACGTTTCACTCTCGTTATCAATTTTTTTTCCTTTCTTTCTTTTTTTCTTTTCTTTTTCTTTCTCCGTTTCTTTTCTCTTCTTTTCTTTTCTTTTCTTTTCTTTTCATCTTGTTGAAATTGTTATTACAATTTTAATGTGTTACGTTTTATTATTGTTTATTATTGTTTATATGTATATTATTTAGTGCGTATGACATAAAAAGTGTCAGCATTTTTTGGATGGTGCATGTATGAGTTTTTTGTTCCTTTTTTTTTTTTTTTTATAGTGTAAGCAACAAACATTATTATATTCGCCACGAATAGGTAAAAAAAGAAAAAAAGAGATTTAAAACCTTCCAACGGTTAATGAAAATAATACTAATAAAAATGATGATAATGATAATGATAATAATAATAATAATAATAATAATAATAATACAAATAATGAATTTTATTATTTTACAAAATACGTAATAATTTTTATCACGTACCAATAATCAGGACAAGCTCGTATTTGCGATGATAATCGATGAGAACGAACGAGCTCGAAATCAATGAATACGAAATGAAAAGAGAAAGGAAAACAATCAATTAAAGAAAAATAAGAGAAAAAAGCACGTTTCTAATTTGAAGAAAGCGATAGCACTTAGCGTTATAATCGTGCTAGGTACGTGCTTTTAACCGTTTAACAGAAAACGCCAGCTGTGAAGTATCTACTTTCTTGCCCTGGCAGTTCCCGTTCAAAGTGCTTGCTTTCGAGACATTAACATGTGAGGTACAGTGTCTTTACGAATTAAGTAGTGTACCGTTCCCTACTTTCAGTTAGTGAACGCCATTGCTTTCCTCCCTTCGAAGAAAGTGGTATCCTATTTTCTTTCCTCTTTCTATTTTCTTCATTCTATTCTCTCTCTCTCTCTCTCTCTTCTTATTTCTCTATTTCTTTCTTTTCCTCCGTCTTTGAACGAAATAAGAAGTAGACGTGAATTAGAGAAATTAATAAATTTAATTGATCATTTAGAGTACACAATTGCATTTAATAATTTTTATTTTCTAACGTGGGAAAGAACCAATTAGTTTTCTTCGAAATCCTTATAGAAATATATATATGTGTATGTATCTATAAACATAGTATCTATAAATATAGAATAATATTAAATTTGACAAAGAAAATAACAATTCGTATGCACATTAATAACAAAAACAACAAAAACAATATACCTATACGGAGATAAGACTAATTATAATAAAACACGGTATGTACGTGCGCGTGTACGTGTTCTCAGTTATCATAGAAAGTTACCAGTCGAAAACTTGCCAAGGCAATAAAAAACGTATATGCATTTCGATCCGCGTATCCTAAATTATGCGAAAAGAAAAGAAAAGAAAAAAAAAGAAAAGAAAAAAAAAAAGAAACTGAAACAATCTGTCCAAAAGAAAAAGGACAATACATACATACATAAAGTATCAATCATCCATCGAGTATCATCGACTATACGAAAGATATCAACGACGCGAGCAGGAAAAAGAAAGAAAGAAAAAACGGAAAGAAAAAGAAACGATCTTACAAGAAACCCTTAGGGGTATGAGGGATAGGGGATGAAACGATGGGGTGGAGACTGTTGGGGGTTGAAGAAATCTTTTTGGTAACGGTTCAGGGACAGGTCCGATGATTCTCGACACATTATCCAAAGCCACGAAATTCCCCGGTGGGCAGCGAATCCACCGTACACCACCTTACCCCTTCTTCCCCTTCAGACTACCTCTAAACCACCCTATCCTTTCCCCCTCAACCAACTACCCACCGCCCACTCATCCACCACACTTCTCTCTCTCTCTCTCTCTCTCTCTCTCTCTCTCTCTCTCTCTCTCTCTCTCTCTCTCCTGTAATATTTCGAGAGTCCTAGGGCCACGAATCTACGTTAGCGCTAAGAGATTGCTCCCCCATACCTTGCTTCCTCCTCTTCCTCCTCTTCCTCTTCCGTTCCATTGTAATCATGGAAACAATCATTCTTCTCTCTTTCTCTCTCTCTCTCTCTCTCTCT
>NC_057707.1:3071287-3083605 GCF_014466175.1 Vespula pensylvanica | reverse complement strand
CTCCCTCTCTCCCTCTCTCTCGGTCGCTTTCGTTCTCGCTCTACCATTCGTTCTCACTCTCTATCTACCTATCTATCTATCTATCTATCTCTTTTTCTCTTTTCATCTCTTTCTCTTTCTCTCTCTATATCTATCTCTCTCTTTCTTTACCTTTTACATTTCTATCGCGTCCGGATAGGAAAAGCTCGACGATAGTCGACGACACCCGACGATGGCCGACGATGCCAAGGCTACCCTTTCGCTCGCCTTCATAGCAATCACCGATTTGTCTGAATAAGCCTCCGGCAAGTATATGCTCGTGCTTACCCCGGGGAAACACCACTCCGGCCAACTCAACCCTCTCTCTCTCTCTCTCTCTCATCCTCTATCTCAATCCCAATCCCAACCCCCTCCCCAACCACCTAACTTTCTCATCCCCCAACTGAATCCATCCCTAACCCAAACCCTCCTCCTCCTCCTCATACCTTATATCCACCCATCCTCTCTCTCTCTCCCTCTCCCTCTCCCTCCCCCTCCACTCGCAACCGAGCAATCTGAAATCTGCCAGAGAGACTACCTCCCTCTCCCTCTACCAACATAACCGAAAATACTAACGTTCGTTGATCCTCGATGGTAGGATGTGCAAAGAGATGCTGTAAGAGATGTATGAGAGATAAAAATGAGGATGGCTGTGGGTGGTTGGTTGGTGGTTAGTTGGTTGGTTGGTTGGTTGGTTGGTTGGTTGGTTGGTTGGTTGGTTGGTTGGTTGGTTGGTTGAAAGACTACCACTCTCGTGACGTTTACCGCTGGAAACTGATTCGCGTCGATAAACGCGACTATATTCTCCATATTAAAAAAAAAAAAAAAGAAAAAAACAAGGAGCGAGTGATGCACATATCTACGAGCACTTTACGTCGAGCGTTTAACGAACTGTTATAAAGAGTGGCCCACCATTGTTATTATTTCTTTCTTCGTATTCCTTTCATATCTTTCGTTTACAATATGATCGACGAGTCGTTTCTAATGTATATTTAATCGTGCCATCTCGTTGATAGGAACACTGTCCGTGCTATTCTCGAATAAATGACCGGGATATACGTAGGATGACTTTTTTCTTCTCTCTCTTTCTTTTTTTTTTAATCTTGTTGTATCTTATTTTTTGCTCCGGTGACGTTTGTATTATTCGCGCGAAAGATTTGAAATGATATTAGATAAAACGTACGTATAAGTTTTCTTTGCAAAAAAAAAAAAAATAAAATAAATAAATAAAAAAAGATGTAATATATACATATATATATATATATATATATATATATATATATACACACACTTTTTTTAAAGAATGATATCGTCAGGGATATATAGATTGTAATTAATGTTTTCCAGAATAAAATTTCTAATGTTATATTTACTATTTTTTAATTTCTTTTTGAGTATAAATAAAAAAAAAAAAAAAAAAAAGAAGAAAAAAAGATAAAAAAGACACACGTAAAGATCGAAATGGACACATCGGATGGATCGGAATTAGTTCAGAATCAAACTTTGCGTGTTCGTAATCGAATTAAATGGCATCACGTGAGTGGCTAATAATATAGTATCATCGTTGAACATGAACGAGATAGTTAAAACTAACAGATAATTAGATTTTAGATAGATACGTCTCTTTACCCTTCGAATGTGCTACGTTTCGTTTGGCTTTCGTGTTCGGCCAGTGTAGCAGGAGGCTACGGCCCTTAATGGATCCGCTTTGCAAATAGTATTCCCTCTAACTCTTCCTCCTCCTCCTCCTCACTTTTGGCTGATCCTATCTATCTATCGTGATCGAGCTACGAAGCGTCAACGTTTCAAATGTTCGTCGATCGCTTTTGCCACGAAGTGCCACGTGAAAATAAAAAAATAAAAAAAAAAAAAAATAAAAGAGAAAACAAAATAAACGATCGTTTACTGAACAAATTCTAACCGTTGACTGACTTCTTGACCTTTTTTTTTTTTATTATTATTCTTCTTTTAATTGTCATTTTCTCTTTTTTAATCGCTCATAATTAGTTAGCCCGCAATGTTGAGATTAATTGAATGTTTCATATCTAAATGGATTTCGAAAAATGAAGTAAGATATGTTTTTACGCGAGATAGTTTTAAATATGTCTATCCGTTTTCTTTTCTTTTTGCTAGATCGAAAATAACTGATATAGGAGTAGAAATGTCTTCAAATACATTTGAAAAGCTTTTCGTTTTTGCCGAGGAGAAAGATCAAAAGACCTTTGACAAATATTTTTAATGGCGGCAGTCATTCCTTTTTCTATATAAGAAAGACGGAAATAAAAACGATATATATATATATATAGGGTGTCTCAATATTGATGTATTTATTATAGAATAACTCTCTCTCTTTTTCTTTCTCTCTCTTGTTTGTTATCATCAATACCCCTTTTAAATACACAAATATTATACATAAATACATACACATGTGGTATAGTATATAAATAAACAAACATTTCTACTTTTCTTTATTTTTTTTTCTTCGCGTGGAATTTCACGATCGTAGCATATATATATATATATATATACAAATACACACGCACATCGTTACCCCAAGTATACTGATATAACAAAATATAATATCTACGTAACTACTGTAAGTACCTATACAAATAAATAAGAAAGACAATAAGAAGGGATACTTGAGAAGAGATATGCGAGTCGCATAGAGAAGACAAATAGAAAGGATTCCATAGGATTCGATGAAATCTCGAAGGACTATTATATTCAAAGAGGGAAAGACGATCGACGAATAAAACGAGACACCAACCTGTCTCCTAACCCTGTCCCTCCCCCTCGACTCCCCTATTTCCTCCATCTTCCAACCCCTATCTCAATGGTGGATGATATTCGATCTCAATCTCGTGAATCGGATAGCTTGACTATATCGAAATGGTTGTTCACCTTCTGGCCTTTCGATATTTCTCGAATCCTTCGTCGGCCATCGAAAATCGGGTAGAATCGTTCAGTGGAATTCGAAGCTAACTGTTCGGGAGGATGGATGTCTTCTCGATTCAATGAACGAGGTTGGTTTAGAAGGTATGAGTGTGTAGTAAGGGGTGGGGGTGGGGTCAGAGTGGTGGATTATAAGAGGAAATGGCACGGGAGAAAGCATAGAAATTCGACGAACAAAAGCTGGTATTACTCGTGTTAAAGCCTTTAGTTGTCTATACTCGTTTATGGATTGATATTAATATTATTTGCTTATGTATATATGTATAAGAGTTAGTACATAGATGGATAGAAATCCGTTGTGTTTATTCAATACATCGAATAAATTATTTCGGTACGTTTCTAGTGATAATTGAACACGTATGTGTGTATGTAGGTAGGCACGATACTGCTATAATTTTTTTTATATTTTGTGAATAAATAAATAATGATAGTTTTATATATATATATATATATATATATATATATATATATATATAATGACGATAACAACTACAACAAATTTTCGTAATTCTCATCTACCGTTTTTCGCATCCTTTTATAATATCACATCGTAGTTAATAAATTAATCATCCTTTTTATGAGATTTGAAATTATGGAAAGGATGACGGAGTACAACAATAACGATATTAAATATTTCGTAGAAAATTTTATGAATGTAACACGCTCGTGTATACTTATATATGTATACGTTCGTATATAGGGTGACTCATTTGAAATTAAATAACACAGATAGATTACCTTCCATCTTCTTACGAGAAAAAAGAAAGAAAGACAAATACGACGACATAAAAATTTATACGAAAGAGATTAATTTTTTATCGTTGTTAATTTTTATCGTTAATTTAAATTTAAATAAAAATGTTTTATTTACGTGCGTATACATAGCTTAATTAGAATTATATTATAATCATGAACGAAATAACATGATTTGATTAATTAATCAAGATATTTTCACGTCATGCGTCTAATCGATCCTCGCAATCGGATAAATTAATAAATTTCGATTTAAACAAACAAACATCTAATTTATTTAATAAGTATCTTTTTCGGCGATTATGAAAAGAACTATGCTTTATCATAAATTTTCCTTCCTTTCTTTTTTCTTGTTTAAATAAAACAATTCATAAGTACAGAAACTCATAAGTATAGAAAAAAAATTTAGAAAATTAGTACAACCGATCTGTCCCACTAGATCAACCACAAATTACATTTTTCGATTTCGATTTTATAACAACGATTTCGATGGTACATCGGTTTCGGGGTATCGAACTTTGTCGAGATATAATATCGAAAATAATAAAAGAGTGATAACGAATTCTCGATTTTATTCTACTGAAATTATCTAGATAATTTGAGTAATGGAACAGATGATAAAATCGATGAAAAATTTATCGTTAGAAATATCCGATGAAAATATTTTTGGTATTATCGACTACCGAATTATTCTCGTATTTCAGTTTCTATATACTAAAGTACGAAAGTTAAAATAAAATAAATTTAAAGTAGATTACACCGAAACCCACGTATACGCACACATCGGTATTATTTTTCTTTCTTTTTTTTTTTTTTTGGTCTTCTCTCACGAATCGAAGGTACGAATATCGGTTCTATGGTGGTATCTATTTATATACATACATGTTCAGTTTGAAATGACACACCCTATACAGCCGTACTAGGAATGATCTCGAATGTCCGCACATAAAACGCGTATTACTGGTACGTATCGCAACGGAAAGAGTTTCGGGGAATGGCGATGCAACGAAATTCGTTGTCATCCAATTTCTATTCCGTTCGTGCGAGATATTCATCGTGAGTGCGTTAACAGTGGCGTACGTAAAATAAATCTAAAAAGGCCATCGCCGCACCCCCGCACACCCCCTATACAGCCCATTCCATACCACCCAACTCTTTCCCTTTCCAACATTTCCCGTCGCTATACGCTTCGCGAACGACGAGGACGAATATTTAAATGTGGGATCGATTCCAGGCTCAAAAAAGGGTTGCTTGATGTTTATGTATGCGTAAAATCGTCTAGGAGAACATAGATGTGCGTGCGTCTGTGTGTGTGCTTTGTGTAATGTATATATACATGTGTGTATAATGTATATATATATATATAAGTGTGCTGCGTATAGCATATATATATATATATGTATATATATGTATAGTTTCTAGGTATATATGTTCCGCATTTGGTTTGCTTTTTCGTTTTCTTTTCCTATTTTCTTTTTCCTTTTGTTTTTGTTTTTGTTGAAATTTATATCGCGTTATGTATATTGTCGTAAAGTATACGTGAAGATATAAGAGGAAGGGGATAAACGTATACGTTTGTTTACCTATGTGCACACGTGTGACACGTAGATTTTTTATTATTGAAATGATTTGCAGCGATATCAGAACTATATCAGTCTTAATTCGTGAACATTATATTATCGATAATTTTCACAGGGAACGGAAGGGGATTTCATTTTTTATTGCGAACAATTTCGTATACCTGAATAAGATAAATGTTATTTATTTATTTATTTATTTATTTATTTATTTATTTATTAAAAAAAGAAAAATTCGTTTCCGAGATAAATATTGTTCAATTAATGAGATAATTCTGATAGGGCACGATCGAGGATATTTTTAATTTTTATTTCGATCTGATGTAAGAGCTTTTTTTATGCGTGTTATTAGTTGACATTTTCATGTAGATCATTATCATAATTGTCTGATAATAATCTAGATTTTTAATAAAACTCGTGCGTTCGCGCGTATTCTGATGCTAGGATTTTCTTTTTTTCTTTTTTTTTCTTTTTTTTGAACAGATAATTCGTGGATTTAGAAATTGAGATAAATTTGCACTGAATTTACCTAGCATGTTGTTCGTATAAAGATGTTATTTTTCATTTTTCTTTTTCCAGAAGCTAATTTGAATTTGACAATTAAGATAAACTTGAATCCATTTGTAACATTTTAAGAATATCTGTGAAAGCGAATTTCGCGGATGGAAATGAAGATTAGATAAGAAATTCGAAACGCAAATGAAAAAGCAAATGAGGAAGTGATTTCAAAATAGATTAACTAAATTAAGAAATTAAGAATGATTGATAATTTTTCACGAAATTTTAATCGAATTGATAAACGAATCTATTAAAACTAAATTTTGTAATAGCTTAAATAAAACCCCATATATAAAAGACGCGCGAACGCACGTACAATAATAATATCGCACAATAATTTACAGACGATCCGAGGACACATTTACCATACGGATTTCAACATCACGAAATTCATTCTTCCCAAAACACCGACGAAATCGTCGACACATCTGCGACACCTCCATCTCTCACTCTTCCCCTTTTCCTATAAACGACGTCACGTTTAATAATAATCGAAATAATCTAAGCAAAGACTAGGAAATTACATTTCCATCGGCAACCGTCCGTGAGGATAATTTCGTTAGGAGCTACGGACGAAGGTTTATTATCTCTCTCTCTCTCTCTCTTTCCCTCTCCGTCTCTCTCTCTCTCTCTTGTAATCAAGAATCAGCTGGAGAGAGTGAGACAGAGATAGATAGATATATATATATATATATACAGAATGAACAAGGTGTGTGAGAGAGAAAGAGCGAGAAAGATAGACAGAGACAGGTAGAGACAGAATGAGAAAGAGAGAGAGAGAGAGAGAGAGAGAGAGAGACGAATAGATAAACAGACAGAGACAGAATAAGAGAGAGAGACAGGTAGATAAATAGACAGAGACAGAGCAAGAGAGAAAGAGAGAGAGAGAGAGAGACAAAAACAGAGTGAGCAAGAGAGAGAGAGAGAGATAACTCGTTCTGGACGTTTTTCAATTTCGTCGCTGTCAATCGGATTGATTCGATGGAAGTACAAGCAACGTTAGAGGTAAATTGAAATAAAGGGAAAAATAGGGAACGATTCGACTTTTAGTATCGATTGATCGGTCGTTTAGCCAACTCCAAACTTTCGCGTTATGTTCGTTCACGTTCGTTCAGGTTCGTACGTACGTACGTACGTACGTTCGTTCGTTCGTTCGTTCGTTCGTTCGTTCGTTCGTTCAGTCGTTCGTTCGAATTCGAACGGGCAAACGCGAAATGACAGTTTTAATATCCTCCGAGGATAAACATTTATACGTGCCACCAGCAGGTGGTTGCGGCCAATCGAATGTATGCATAAGCGTTGAAAACAAATCGTGTTATTCCGGCTTAATTGCCTTTACGTGCTATTTATCAAGCGTTCTTTATATCTTTACATTAGTTTTAGGATATGTTTTTGTTGCACAACTTCTCCACCACCTTCCCTACCCAACCACATTTTTTTTTCTTCTTTCTTCTTCTTCTTCTTCTTTTTTTGTCTTTCTTTCTTTCTTTCTTTCTTTTTTTTTTTAGTACAGTTTCGTTTTATTATTAGCAATTGTTATAAGTAAGATAAATAAATATAATGTTATATTTAAATATATGTAGCGTATATACATATTATATATAGAATCTTTTTAATAATGACTGATAATAACTGATGATAATAATGATAATAATAATGATAAGAAGAAGAAGAAGAAGAAGAATAGTAGTAACAATAAATGTTTACGATTTGATAATATTACCTAATATTAATTGTACATTTTCCTCGATCAAATTTATTTAAAAAAAAAAGAAATCTGACAAGAGAATAAACGAACGAATGAACGAACGAACGAACGAACGAACGAACGAACGAACGTTTCACTTTATAAGCGACCGGAAGTAAACGACGAGGGTAACACGCCGGAAAGGAAAGTTTACGAGGAGTGAGAGAAGAAACGTGGTACGTTGGCAGCACTGAAAGAGAGAGAAAGAGAAAAAAGGGAAAAAGAGAAAGAGAGAGAGAGAGTCTAGTGGCCGGGGTACGGTGATTTCCGAGTTACGGAGAAAAATTTCCATTGTAAAAGTCTACAAGCCCGCGAAGAACAAACTGAATAGCGCGAGAACGCGTTTCGTGGTATTGTCCGAGCATAAAAGCTGTGCGCGAAGCGCTTTGCTCTTAAATGCGACAGAATGAGACTCGACGAAGCCGTTTTAAGTCCACTTGGATATCGTGATTACCATTAGAAAGAGACAGACAGACGGACAGAAAGAGAGAAAGAGAGAGAGATTTTCATATTTAATGTATCTCAAATATTTATATATTATGTAACACTTTATGTATCCCCGTGAAAAACGGTACAATTAATTGTTTGTACGTTTTCTTTGTTTCTTTCATTTTTTATTCCTCCTTCTTTTACTTCTCCTTAGCGAATTCTAATTATTCGAATAGAAATATTTGCACGTTGCGCTGTGACGATCAAAGGGTTCGGCGTATTTTAAATAATTCTTTATTTGAAATACTTAAAAGAAAAAATTAATATATGTACGTATGTATAAATAATAGATATTGTGTATTGTATGTGTATGTACGTATATATTTGTTTATTATACAATTTTTAATTTTCGTAACATATTTATTTATTTATTTATTTATTTATTTATTTATTTGTTATTCAATTTTTTATTGTAATTGCTCTCTCTTTCTCTCTTTTTTTATACATCTTTTTTTCTTTTCTTTTTTTTTTTTTTTTTTTTTTTTTTTTTTTTTTTTTTTTTTGAGAATGTTTGAATATACGAGAAAGACACGAGTTTATTAATTTCGAAAGATAAATGTATAATACTTCCTTTTTTTTCTTTTTTTCTTTTTTTCTCGATAACTTTAGTCTCGACGTTATATTTTCGTTGAAGATCTCAACATTCTCGTTTCTCGTTTCTCGATTTCTTCCTTTTTCTATCACAATTGTATTTATTTCGAAATTTCCTCGAAGATCTGGATTTTATTTACCGGGAATTGAGTTTGGAGAAGTTATCAAGTTTTCTTTCGAAACGATAAAAAGTCGTCGAAGAAGATCAGACGAGTCTGTCTCGCAAAGCAAATCTTTGTTCGTTAAAAATATTTTCGCCGAGGGTATCTTCCTCTCCCATCTATTTTTTTTTTATTTTTTATTTTTTATTTTTTTATTTTTTTATTTTTTTTTTTTTTTACAAAAAGAAGAAGAACAAAATGAAAGAAAACGAACTGGATTAATTATAAGAAAAGATACGACGAATTCGTCTCTACTTAATCTCGTTCGCTCGTTAAACGTTTTGTTGGATCGACCAGAAAACATCCGTCATTTTTGTCGTAATATAAAAATTCAAGAAATTCATAAAAATTTTATTACCACGAAGCATTCCATTCTTTGTTTTCCTTTTCACGATGAAGAACAAAGAACGAAATGAAAAAAGAAATCTCTTGCCGCGCGAGATTTTCGATATCGATACATCGAATGAAAAAATTTGAAATAAATACTTTTCGAATGTCGAGAAATGGTGGAGAGGTAAGGGATAAAAGAACAAAAATTCCGTAGATCGATTCGAAGAGATTTAGTCTTGATTCAAAGTTTCGCTCGTTATTGTATCTAAGATCTTGTCGTTATATCAAAGATATCGATTAGTTTTTTTTCTACTTTTACTTTTATAGTTCCGGAATAGGAGTCAGAAAGAAAGAAAGAAAGAAAGAAAAAGAAAGAAAGCAAGAGAGAGAGAGAGAGAGAGAGAGAGAGAAAGAGTGAAAGAAAAAATAAGTTTCTTAACAAAAATTGGCAAAGCATGAAAATAGTTGAAACGTCGGCCGAAATGGCGGTAGTGTAAAAAGGGGGTTGGGCAGTGACATCTGCCACATTCAACCCCCGCGAGCGAACGTAAGCGACCCATTTATTTTCCTCTCGCGGCGGCCCAGCTCGAATTTCAAATTCTCTTATCACGGCCTGACCCGTTTCGCTCGGTCTACTACATCGTCCTCGCTTTTAATTAAAACCAGGACTGGGATCTCCTTCGAGGATCTTTTTTTTCTTTTGTCTCCTTCCTACTTCTTTAACCACCCCCCGTCTTCATCTCTATACCCATCCACCATACCCAATACCCATAATCATCTCAACCCTCCCCTCACTGTACTCCCCCCTACTCGTTCTTTCACTTACTAAAAAATCTGATTGAATCGTTCGTTAAGACTTACCTTGTAATTACCCAGCTTCCGGATTGTGCAGGATAGGACTGCCTCTTTGCCGATGGCCGCGGTCACGTTACCGATCGCTTCTGAAAAATTTGGGGCATCTAGAAAATAAAAAATTAAAGAAGAAAGAAAAAGAAAGATGAGACAATTTGTTAGATAATATATTTCGTGTGTGTGTGTGTGTGTGTGTATAATAACGTTATGATTATTTTATTCGATTCGATCTCTCGAATCTCTAACGCAATGTTTTTGAAATTTCAAATTATAGTTGTATAAATGTGAATTGAGAGAAAGATTTTAATTTGGTATTATTAATATTTACGATAACTACATCTTATAAAAGAATAAATAAGTAAACAAATAGGTAATTAAATGAAAAGAAGTAAACGTCACACTGATTATTAGTTTAGTTGAAAATATCTTTCTTTTTTTTTCTTTTTTTTTTTCTTTCTTTTCTTTTCTTTTCTTTTATCCTAAAGACTTTGTTGCTCGTTGAGAAATATCCTTTGGCAGATCTTTACAAGCTAACGTTAGAACTAACGATGACTTCGTAACGCGTTACGATGTTGATTTTCGAGCTTTCGCGAACACGGTAGATCTCGTTTGCATTTCTATGGGGAGATTACAGCGTGAATTCAGTAGTATAAATCAACATCGATCGGGGTGTGCAGTGTCGTGTCTTCGTGTTCGTTTCCCCTCGACTATCTGTCTATGAGCTCGTTAGAGACCGTCGAAATTATCTAGGCTCTTACTTATCAATAGAATAGTATTATAGAAGGATGAATGAAACAAGGCCACTTCTAACGTAAGTTCGAGTACATTGTTTGGAAAGTTAATTGATAATATTTCTTAATATCATCTTCTAGATCACGATTTTAACGATAATCTAAATCGATCGTAAATTGATCAAGAGTACGATATTAATTAACTTTACATGATGTATTCTTCATCTCACGAGAGAAAGAAAGACAACGAAATAACGAAATAAAAATAAATATTAAGATATTAATATCATCATATTATAATATTCATTATTATTATTATTATTATTATTATTATTATTATTATTATTATTATTATTATTCTTACATTGTATTATCTCTCGTGAACCGATTAATGTCTCACGTCTAATTTTAATCTTACACGGATACATCATCTCGATGTATACTCCTCTCTCTTTCTCTCTCATCCCCTCTCTCTCTCTCTCTCTCTCTCTCTCTCTCCCGGAAGCTTCGAAAATCCATCAAGAGCGAGTCATTTAGTTCTCGCTTTTCCAAGGGGACCATATTTCGACGCCAGCTACGTATCGGCTTCATCCATTAATGCCGGTGTAGTAGCTTCACGGTTGATAGGAAATCGAAGTTACGCATCGTTTGCGGGAAGCCTCGATATTATATGTGTCATGCTGGTATTAAGTAATCGATGTCATTGTACAAACCTCCTCCCTTCCCTCCCCCTCACCCCTCACCCTCCGCTCACATCTGTAACCTCTACCAACCCCCGTCGACCCACCATACTATCCCACATCCAAACTCTTTTCTACGTGCATTCGAAATATTCGAAGGTAAAATATTTTTTTTTTTTATTATTTTTTTTTTTCGATTTCTTCTTTCCTCTGTTTCGTTTTTTTTTTTTTTTTAGAAAACGTTTTTTGTTTCTTCTTGCTTTTTTCTCTTTTCGTCCGTTCATCCTCCAATCCCTCACCCCTTGACTACCATCAGTCAGCCAGCTTCACGAAATCTTTACTTTGTTCGTTTCTATTGGATTTTTTTCTTGTTCTTTTTTTCTTTTCCTTTTTATTCGATAAAAGTAACGAAATTGTTGTGACTTTTCAATATTAAAATTTGATGTTAGGATGTAAATGTTTATTTATTTATTCATTAAAAAATTTTGAGTTATTAATTGTAATGTATTAAAATAATTGATATAATTCTTTTTTTGTGGATGAAATAATGAAATTTCTCTTAAGATGTGCGCACGTGCGTGTGTTTGTGTGGGTTATATATTTTGTTTTCTATTGGTTCTCTAACACAGAGGAGGTATTAAATTGATCCTTAATTTATAATCAACCCGTATACCGATCATTAGTCATAAGCTTGCGTCATCACGTTCAGAAACGAACGAAGATTTATAATTGCTTATGGTTAATAAATAGAAAACCGCCATACACCAATCATCTGTTTATGATGTGTTAATAACGATAAGAATAAAATATGAAAGATAAGAATGTCGACAGTAATCATCATAATAATAAAATAATAATAATTGAATGATAATTGAG
>NC_057707.1:3048787-3061287 GCF_014466175.1 Vespula pensylvanica | reverse complement strand
ACGTAATCTTCTAGCGTTTCTATATAACGATCAATCTATATACGAGTTATATATATATATATCCTTGTTTCGAGGAATCTCATTATCCTTCCTAATAATATATATATATATATATATATATATATATATATGTATGTATATATAGAGGGTGATTCATTTAAATAAGACCATGTAAACGTCACGTCGAATTGCGATTACGCGAAAAATATTTTTTACTTAATTTAAATGTTAATGAAAGGATCGATGCAAGGTAGGAATGTTTTCTTTCGAGGATTATTTTTTTCACTTCGGAATTTTCAAGATTATCAATATTTTTCTTTTCTTTTTTTCGCGATCTCCTTAGATACAAATTTTACGTAATAGTTTTTAATAAAGCAAGGCCATTTCGAAATCGTTTTATTATATATATTCAATGAAAAAAAAAAAAAAAAAGAAGAAGTATATGTTCAATAAAAACATAAAAAAAAAAAAAATAAAAAAAATGTATTCTTTATTCGTACGTTCGATCTTTTGATACCATTAACGTTACATATTAAAAAATATTCTTCGTACAATCCCTATTCGACGAGATATTTAGGTGATCATATTTAAACGAACTACCCGGTATATACGATCGGATCTAATCCCAAATACAATCTCGTTTTCCAAAGTTAAATTTATTCGACCGAAACGTAATACTTCCCACGATATCTAATACATTTATGTGAATTCGATTTGACAATTTTACGATATATTATCACGATTGAAAGGTGACAAAAAAGAGAAAAGAAAAGAAAAAAAAGAAACGAATTAATATTAAAACATATTAACAAAGATATTTATCAGACAGCAGAGCACATACAATATTTTCATATTCCAATTGTACGAATACTTAAACCATCCTTTTCTACTCGTGCACTCTATATAAATATTAAAATATTACGTATATCTGTTTTACTGAAACATTTTATTTGATCATTACGAAATCTAATTATCCTTTATATGGATAACGTGACATATAATACAATCGATCTATGATCGAAAATATAATCTCGATTTCGAAAGCGTTAAATTTCCTTCGAACAAATACCTATTCTTATACTTTCTACTAACTTGATTTACAAACCACAAGGTACCATCTAAATCCCTTTCTTCGTATTTTCCAACCCCACCCTTACCTCTCTCTCTCTCTCTCTCTCTCTCTCTCTCTCTCTCTCTCTCTCTCTCTCTCTCTCTCCTTCTCTGTCTCATTCTCTTGTGTTCGTAATAAGAAGAGAAGAGTAAAGAAGAGAAGAGAAGAGAAGAGAAGAGGCCCGTGAAAACGGATTATCGAAAAGGTTCCAAAGAAAACCAAAGAGGAGGAAAGAAAAAAAAAAAGAAGAAAAAACAAAAAAGAAGAAGAAGAAGAAGGAAAAAAAGAGAAAACTCCATCGGTCTTACACAGATTCACAGGATCTTAAATTCTCCAATCCCGGCTCTCCAAAACTTTTCTCACTTTTCGACGGCCGTAAATACATATCCTAGGGAACCAACCACTACCAGTACGACCAGCTTCACCACCCCCAACTTCCTCCTCCTCATTCTCCTCTTTCCAACCTCCTTCACAGTTAAAGTCGCAAGCTGTTACATGGTTCGACCCTTTTGGATAGAGAAAAGCTTGGGGTCACCAACTATGTCTCTCTCTCTCTCTCTCTCTCTCTCTTTCTTTTTTTCTCTTATTCTTTCTTTTATACGTACTTTCTCTCTCTTTCTCTTTTATTTCTATTTTATATATATATATATATATATATATATATATATAAAATACTCTCTCTATCTCTCTCTCTGTTATTCTTTTTCCCATAGTCTTTCTCGCTTTCTCTTTCTCCACCTCTCTTCCTCCTCTTCTTTTGTTTCTCTTGTTCTCTCTTTTATACGTACTCTCTCTTTTTCTCTCTATCTTATTCTCTCATTCTTTCTCTCTCTTTATCTTTCCTTCTCTTTTCCTAATACTCTATATCTATCTCTCTTTATTATTTTCTTTCTCATATCTTTTCTCTCTACCTCTCTATTCTTTCTTCATCGCTTTTTCTTTTTTCCTCTTATGCTCTCTATTTTATATGTATTCTCTCTCTTTCTTTCTTTATCTCGTTCTCTCTTTTCAGTTTCATTTCTCTCTGTTTTCATACTTTTCTCGTAGCCTCATCTCTCTGTTTCTCATATTCTCTCTTTCTCATGCTTTCTCTCTCTTTTTATTTCTCATATTCTCTCTCTTGTTCTCACCTCTTTCTTTCTCTTTATCTCATACCACTCTTCTTTATATTTTTTCCCTTTCTCTCTCTCTCTCTCTCTCTCTCTCTCTCTCTCTCTCTCTCTCTCACACACATTTTTAAACATTTTCTTTAATATTCAACCATCTCTCTTTTCTTCCTCTATTTCTCTCCGAAAGTCACCACATCGAGTACGATAATTCCATTTTCACGAAGCTTCGCGAATTCGAACTTTAATTAATCGAATTCGAGCCAACCCTCCCCTCTCTCTCGTTCTCTCTCTTGCCTAACCCTTCTTCGACTTTACATCCCTTCTATCTCTGTCTCTCTATCTCTCTTTCGTTTACTCCGTTCCTCTCTCAAGGGAGAAGCTTCGATTCCGGAAATTAGTAAGATCGCACATGCGGAACACGAAGCTTTCTATGCGTCGCGAGCCACTGCATCCCTTCTCTTTCCAATATCTATTTACATATATACACATACATACACACACAAACGTATATAGAATATATTTCTATAGAGATATACCTTGTTCCCACATGTGCGCATATGTGCGTGTGTATACGATATACCCTTATCAGTGTATATTGCAAGACCCTAGTTCTCGCCTACATGTGTGACTACTACCCAATTCTGTGATTCCTATCACGCACCAATCCCATCCCTTTTTTAAGCTCCACTTCTCTCCCATTCGTCCTTCCTTTCTTTCTTCTTCTTTTTTCTTGTTCCTTTATTTTTACTTTGTTTCTTATTTCTCTTCCTCTCTCTCTCTCTCTCTCTCTCTCTCTCTCTCTCTCTCTCTCTCTCTCTCTCTCTCTCTCTCTCTCCTTTTTTTTTCCTTTAACGTCACGTACCGCCCCCTGAAAAGTTTTATCCTTGACGTATGAAAGTTTAATCGAAGAGGATCGGAATTAATTAGTAGACTTTTTTATTTTCTCTCTTTTTTTCTTTTGTGTACTAATATATCCTCTCTCTCTTTCTCTCTCTTTTTCTCGTTCTCTTTTTTCTTTTTACTTATCTTATTACTATCGCGTGAAAGTTACATCGTAGAAAATCTTGGAATTAATTTGTAAATTTTTATCTTTTTTTTTCTTTCTTTTATCTACTGATCCATCCGTCTCTCTCTCTCTCTCTCTCTCTCTCTCTCTCTCTCTCTCTCTTTTTCTTTGTCGATCGTTGTTTCACGTTTTATCGTTCTCTTTCTTCCCTTCTGCTTCCTTTATCTCTGGTTCTCTCTTTCCCTTTCTATTTCCTACTTAGCGCTACCTTTTGTTTATTCTTCAAACGTAAAAGTTAAATAAAAGAGAATCTCAGAATTAATTAGTAAATTTTTATTTTCATTTTTCTTGTGTGATCTGTCTATATCTCTGCCTCCCTCCCTCCCTCTCTCTCTCTCTCTCTCTCTCTCTCTCTCTCTCTCTCTCTCTTTTCGTTTTGTCTTCGTTGTTTTACGTTTCATTCGTTTATTCATTCGTTTATTCTTTCTCTCTTTCTTTTTTCTTTATCTTTAGTTCTCTCTTTCTCTCTTTATACATATATATATATATATATATATATATATATTTCTTACCTGTTCCTTTTGTTTATTCTTAGAACATAAAAGTTAAATTGAAAAGAATCTTGGAATTAATTAGTAAATTTTTATTTTCATTTTTCTTGTGTGTACTAATCTGTCTATCTCTCTGTCTCTCTTCCTCTCTTTTCTTTTTGTCGTCGTTGTTTTACGTTTCGTCTATTTATTCACCTATCCTTCCTTCTCTTCCTTCCTTCTTTCTTTTTCACTAGCTCTTTCTCTCCTTCTCTCTCTCTCTCTCTCTCTCTCTCTCTTTCTCGTGTTGCTTAAGTGGTAAACTTGTAAGTGGCGAAATAAAGTTGGAGGTTTCGTGCTCCCGTGGCTGTGACAGTTTAATTAATATCTTTCATCGTCAAAGGAAAAAGTTGCTGAACTAACTCCTCCGCGTACGAACCTAGGCTACCTCGGGAAGGCTCAGAACCCGTTTGAACCACTTCAGCTTCGAACGCCACGCCCTTTTGTAACCAAGGTTCGACGGTGTCTTTCGATTCAGTTTTTATTTAAACGGTATTTAAATCAATGTTCAAAGGAGATTAGTAATATGATCTGGATACGATATTACAAATTGAGCTTGTTATTTCTTTTATTCGAAGCTCGATCGATTTTTATGATACGTTCTTCGTTTTGTTTCGCTTCTTTGCAAAACTTTTCTTTTGCTTTCTTTTTTTCATTTTTATTCAGCAATGTATAGCTTATATATATATATATATTGTATTATGTAATTATTATTACATTATTTATCTATTTTTTTATATTAACTTCAATTTAATTCTTTTATATATTCAATATCAATTTTATTTCTCATTAACAATTATATAGTTGATAATAATTATAAAAAATATATTGATACGTATTATTCACTAAAATTGATTTGAAAAGATCTCGTAAAAGAATATACGTAGATAATAGATTTCTCGAAGTCACTAGCGTATAGATATCACTAGAAATAATTTTTCGGCCGACCCTTAATCAATGATATCAATAGACGTACAAGTATATTAATTGATAAAAAGAAGGAAAAGAAAATAAAGAAGACAAAATGAAAGAGACAAAAAATCCAATAATTTAGATTCAAACAAAAACGCAATTAAAATCGACGTTATAAAAAGGGACTGGTATTAATTGGTACGAAATGAGGGGGGGGGGGAGGAATAAAGGAAAAAGAAAAAAAATCCAGTAATTCTTTACAAAAGAATATGCAATTAAAATCAATATCTATTAATTCGATAAAAAAAAAAAAAAAAAAAAAACAAAAAAAAATTCTATGCCTTCCCTGTCTCTTTCTCTCCCACTCTTTTTCTTTTTTTTTTTTTTAAATATATCTTTTTTATATATAAGATATATATATCCTCTCTCTCTCTCTCTCTCTCTCTCTCTCTCTCTTTCTTCTCTCTTTCTTGTACCTAATGACCATTCGTAAAACAATTCGTAAAACGATGAAATCATTCGTGGCACGGCACGCGTGAGAGAGAAAGCTCTCAACGATTTTTCCCGAACGTCCATTATGGCTCTCTCTCTCTCTCTCTCTCTCTCTCTCTCTCTCTCTCTCGCTCTCCTTCTCCTTTTGATAAATCGTTCTACGAGTTCTTGTCCGTCCAAAGTTTTCGACGCGGTCCGCTTGGAAACGCGATGAATCATTCCCCAACGTTCTTCGATGATTCCGTTCGATAGAGCGGATAACTCTCTCTCTCTCTCTCTCTCTCTCTCTCTCTCTCTCTCTCTCTCTCTCTCTGTTTGTCTCTCTCTCTCTCTTTCTCTTTCTCTATGCTTGGGCAAACCCAGTCAAATGGATTTCTCTCGTGAATTGTTCGTCCACCCTTTTATTAATGACATCCCCTGCTAATACCTATTATGAGAATGAGATTGTTAATATAATCTCAAATTAGACAATAAAAATTTGTCATTTCTCTCTCTCTCCCTCTCTCTCTCTCTCCCTCTCTCTCTCTCTTTCTCTATGTACAGTCAATCTGTCTATCTATTCGTATCTCTATCTCAATCTCTGTCGTTTTCTATTTATTTTATTAATATATTTATTAATTAACACTAATATAACCCTCGGGTTCGACGATACAAATTTGTCTCTATTCTGTCTCTCTTTCTCTCTTTTTATTTCTACTTTTATTTCTAGCTCTATCGCTTCTATTTATTGGGTTGCATTTGACTTTATTATAAATATTGACCATCTATATATACATATATATATATATATATATATATATATATATATATATATATAACAAAAGGAAAAACATGGACGATCTCGAAATCCCTCGAGAAAACATGAACGTTTCAAAAAAAAAAAAAAAGAAAAATACAAAAAAAAACAAACAAAACGAAACAAAAAAAAACAGAGAGAAAGAAAGAAGAAAAGAAATATTAAATAAAATTAGATACGATAATACGTACGCGTTAAGCGTAACAAAACTCTCTTAAAATTTTTTCCTTCGTCTCGTATAAAAATATCTAGTAAAGATACTTTCGTTTGGGAATATACGAAAGACGAAGAATAGATATAAGAATAAGAATAAGAATAAAAATAATAATATAAATAAAAATAAAAAGAAGAAGAAGAGTAAGAAGAAAGCCTGGACAACACAGTTCACGTTCGAACATTGGAAGCGTAAATCGCATTGCGTTAACTACGTTCCATAGGAAGTTTTCAAAGTCGTACCGTCTGTTCCGCATCGTCGTCCGGTACAGAGCTTTTGTGCGGAACACGCCTCCCTCTTCAACTATACAGTAGAGAACCATGATTCTTCGAGCTCCTCCCAGTTTTACGATCGAACGGATGAAGGAAAGACACCAAAATGCTGTACTTTTTTCTTTTTCTTTTTTTATCCTCTCTCTCTCTCTCTCTCTCTCTCCCTCTCTCTTTCTCTTTCTCTCTTTCTTCTTCTCTCTGCCTCTGTCTCTGTCTTTTTTGCAAAAGAGAAATAAAAGCTTCAGAAAGAGAGAGAAAGAGAGAGAGAGAGAGAGAGGACCATCGTTCTCGAATCGACTTATACGATCATCCATGAAAAGTCGTTTTGATTCGATCGAAATTTCAATCCTAAATCCTACGGAAGCTTAAATCCATGAAGAGGATAGAGAGAGAGAGAGAGAGAGAGAGAGAGAGAGAGAGAGAGAGAGAGAGAAAAGGTAAATGTCGTAGGTATACGACGTAACACAAATAAGATGAATTCGAAATATCCTACGACATTACTGAGTAATGATCTTCCTATTCGAAGAAACTATTTTGTTTTATGGGTTAACAAAACTTTTACCTATTTTATCTACATATGCTTTTATTATCTACATCTATTTTTATTATCTATCGATTTATCCGTTTGTATATGTATGTATATAGAAATGTATTATTAGAAATATATATTTAGGAATATCATTAGAGATGTATATATATTGAATATGTTACTTCTTTCATGGTAACAGTGTGCAATGACAATTAGATCTATTGGTAAAAGTTGAAAATTTTTGTTTCCTTTTTTTTTTCTTTGTTTCTCTTTCTCATAATTCAATCACAATTTTTGGTATATTAAAATACAGGAAAAAAGCGTCGAATCGTCAATTTGACGTTGACGACGTCGACGACAATCCAACATGTACTTGACACGTATAAAGTAACGTAATATATAGTTATACATTTTACATACATATATACATACGTACGTACATATATATATATATATATGTACGTATGTATATATGTATGTATATGTATATATACCATAGAGATAGTATGTCTGACAGACGAGAATATGCTTCACCTTAAGCATCTTGGTATTCGCACGGAAGAGGCGACGGGAAGAATCTAATATGGGCGTTAGTGCATTTTTAAGATGTCATTCGTTCTTCCTAAGAGTTATCTCAAATAAATTTGCAAGTATTTAGAAATTCCACTTGTACGAATAACAGAAAAAGAAAGGAAATAAATAAAATAAATAAAAAATAAAAAATAAAAAGAAAATAAAAAATAAAAATACTTCGAACTCAAGTTGGACATTCTAGAGAAGATTTTGTGTGCGTGTAAACGTGTGTGTTTGTGTGTACCTGTGTGCGTATTTGCTCGGTCGCGTTTAATTAGTACGAATTAGAAAGGTTTCATTCGTTCTCTAAAAGTTATAAGGGCAATTTGCAAGTATTTAGAAATTCCTCTTGTACCGACGAAAGAAAAGGAGAAATAAAAATATTTTAAACTGAAATTAGACATTCCAGTGAAAATTTTCTAATGCTTAATACATATACATGTGTGTGTGTGTGTGTGTGTGTGTGTGTGTATGATCGATCCTAATCAATTAGTGCAAATTAGAATGGATTCATTCGTCTTCTAAAACTAATTAGATTATTACAATTTCCAATTATTAAGAAATTTCTCTGAACTTTTTCAAATAAAAAAAAAAAAAAAAGAAATTAGATATTCTAGTAAAAATTTTCTAATGCTGGAGATATGTATGCGTGTGTATACGTATTTGGTCGGGGGCCGATTAATTAAAAGTGCAAATAAGGCTCGAGGGTCGAAGGAACAAGAATTATGCTAACGAAATTATGCCAGGAGAGCAACGTTGAGTTTGACGACTCATCGACTTTCGAAATTTCAAGGAAACCTCTCTCTCTCTCTCTCTCTCTCTCTCTCTTTTGTCTTTGTTCTCTTTCTCTCTCTCTCTCTTTCTTGCGAATTTCAAGCTTCGAGCATAGTCATAATACGGTTTTATCGTTATGAAGGCCGAGGTATACATCGTTCGTGAATTTACCTAAGATCGAAACTACGATAGGAGAGTTCTGATCCAACGAAGAAGATTAGTATTACGTTAGAATTTGTTTAAGCTTGTTAGAAAAGAGAACCTTTTAATAGTTAGACTAATAGAATTGCTCATTTTACTCGTTTTCACTAATTAAATAAATTTACCGCAGATAAATTTTTCATAATTAATTTGACCCAATTTCTATGTTAAATGTTAGAACGAAAATTCAATAAGATAATAGAGAGGATAATATGCTTTTGTTATTAACCTGTTGATTAAAAAAATAAAAAAGAAAGAAGAAAAGAACAGAAAAGAAAAGAAGAAAAAAAAAAAGATTATCTCTAATTATTAAATTATTTCATCTTTGACGTTGGTATCGAAATCGAGTGAATTGTTGATTGATTGATCCCTGATATAATCGCGTGATCTAATTAGAATAATCATTATACACGCATGTAAACATTATTATATAAAACAATGCAATATATACAATAGACACATATACAAAATACTACAATTATAAAAAAAAAAAAAAACCAATTTCATTGTTTGCAAACATATCCTTATATCGTATAATAATATAATAACATAAGGTAGTAAAACCGATAAGATCGAATAAAAGATACAAAGAAAAGGAGGGTTCTAGAAGAATTAAAAAAAAAAAAAAAAAAAAAAGAAAAAAATATAGAAAAAAGAGAAAAAGAAGAAAAGAAAAGAAAAGAAAAAGAAAAAGAAAAAGAAAAAGAAATAGATGTCTAAGATAGTAAATTGAAAATGGTGACAACATGTCGTCGTAACAAGCAATGGATGAATATAAGGCTCGTGCATCTTATGGTTTACCTGGTAAAGTAGGATTCGTTGCGGATGAGGAGGAAGAGGCAGCAGCAGAGGCAGAGGCAGAGGCAGAGGCAGAGGCAGAGGCGGCGTCTTGTCGTATGGAGTCACTGGTAATTGCCGCCCTGCCGAGATTGCCACCATAATCTTCGAGTAGTACGCACCACAGTAATAGTTGTGCCACCCTCATTCTGCGAGCAGATAAAAGCAAAGAAAAGAAAGAAAGAAAAAGAGAAAGAGAGAGAGAGAGAGAGAGAGAGGGGGAGTGAGATTGAGAGAGGACAGATTATATTTTTTTTTTTTATATTGATTTTTCCAACCTCGACAATATTTTGTTAAGCATTGATTTGAAATTTATTAGAATTTTTATGTGAAGATAACAGGGGCTATTAGATCAACGTACTCTTTTTGTTTTTCTTCTTTTCTTTCCATTTTTTTCTTTCTTCCTTTTTTCTTTTTCTTTTAATATTATGATATATGAAATATTTATTATTCTATCGATATTAAAACGTAGAAGGGATATTTGTCGAAGGAACGATATAGAGTAATTGAAAGATTTAGATCAGCGATGGAAATGAATTTTTTCTTTCCATTCGATTTAATGTTCAAATGATTCGTTACAAATTTAATACGTTCTTACGAAAATTAAAAAGAGAGAAACAAAAAATAAAATAAAAAAAAAATATGGAACTTTAACAGGTAACTTTATACCCTCATCGGAAAACGAAAATTATTATTATCCGGTTTCCTTTTCCTTACGACATAACTCGAATAACAAAAATTCCAATATATCGTATTTATGATGGGTGAGCTTCGATTATCAGATATAAACTTAAGAGTCGAATGTGGTAGGTGCTTTTTAAAAATTGCATTATTAAAAAATACCAGGAATATAGTAGACCTGATTCCCGTTAATGTTCTCTCCATTTTCTCCAAATTGTTTTTCCGTGTAAAAAGTCCGTCGCGTTAAAGTCGATAATAACGAGGACGAGGAAAATGAAAAGGGGTAGAGGGGAAGGTGGAGAGGAGGAGGGTGCGGAGAGAGAGAGAGAGAGAGAGAGAGAGTAAAAGGGGTGAAGGAGACAGAGAGAGGGTAAAAGTAACGATTAATTATGATACCGTCGCATTTTTCTAATTGGCCGAATTACCCGTAATAACGCTTTGTTCGTTCTTGCTCTAAAAATATATACACAAATTGTAAGTGTGTTTCGTAGCAGTCAAGTGGCATGACTAAAACTAACACATTCATGATTAAATATTATTTATTATTACAAAAATTATTTTTCCTATCATTATCATCAATCGGACAAAGTCGAATTTTTAGGAATGAAGTCATGAGATTATTATTATTATTATTATTATTATTATTATTATTATAAAATAATGATAATCATCGTAAGATTATTATTCTTATTATTTCGTAATTAATATCATCAATATCAACAATCGAGAAAAGAATGAAAACTAATTCGGAAAGAGTTCATTGTCCTGAATTCGTTTGAACTTTTCTGTTCAGTCAACGTTAAAGCATCGAAAAGATTCGTTTACTACCGAGTCAGAGCATCCTTTTCCTATCTACCTCTATAATTTAATCGTTCTCCAATCGGTGACTTCCTTGCAAACCTTCAAAGGATATCGTCCTCGAAACGTTCATAATACGCTTTCGATTGAACGATCCTCCAAGATTAATTGCTACAAATATCGAGACGTTATCTACCACTAAGGATTCCTCCACCACCTCCACCCCTTGTCTCTCTCTCTCTTTCTTTCTGTCTCTCACCTTTACTACCCTTACCACCCTCTCTCCACCATCTCTCCACCCTTACCAACCACCCTTCACCCAACTCCCACCGTTTTCCGTAACATTAAACTTACTTCACGATCCTATTCAATAAATTCTAGCAGTTTTAAAGTAATACCCAGCCTCGTTCTAAGTATCGACGAAACGTTTTACTCTTGCAAACTCAACGCTGATGCCACGAGAGGGTAGCAGAAGGAGAAGGTGGAAGTGGAGAAAGAGGAGAAGAAGAAGAAGAAGAAGAAGAAGATGTGAGATGGAAGGGAAGAAGGAGAAAAAGGGCTGGTGAAACGTTTCGATTTTATTTGAAAATTCAAACCCTTCAAAGTCTTCCCATCCTTTCCCTTCCTTTACTTCCTTTACAATAACGTCTTCCCCACTAAGTATAATCCCTTTTTTTATAGTAATCCATATGCATGTATCTATTTCAATTGCCTACAAGTTGACATTATCGACTTAATTTATTTACCTCGATAAGTGTTAGTTAAATATATATATATATATATATATACATATATATATATATATCGATATTTTTTTCTGTACTTCTTCTTCCCCTTTTTTCTTTTTCTTTTTTCTTTTCTTTTTTTAGTATCATTTTTGTTATTTCATTTTCCATCATCCTCGTCACATTATTATTTGTTTCACTTTGTCCCTTTTTTATCTCCTTTCGCACGACAATTTTCAAATATAAAAAAATAATTATAAATATAAATCAATAAATATATATATATATATGTAATAATTATTACTTCCATATTTACCATCATAAAGATTAAAAACGTTTACCGTCCATTATTATCCATTTATAATTATTTCTTCCATTTCTAAGATTCCATTTTTCATTTCCTGAATATTCAATAATGTATTACTGTAATATATTCAAGATAACTTAATTGATATCAAACATATTTAATTAATATATTCATCCAATACTATCGAGTAAAACGGATTCTGTTCAAACATGACACCTGCGGCGATGATTGCTCTTCTCCCTTTGCCTCTATTTCTCTAACTCTCTCTCTCTCTCTCTCTCTCTCTCTCTCTCTCTCTTTCCCTCTAACTCATTCTCTCTCTCCTCCTATCTTTCTCTTATATGTCCTTGGACAAACGCACCACAAGAGGTGAACGGACAATTATCTCTAACATAGGTTCTACCGTAAATAACCTATCTACCATTCGCTTACTATCCGAGAGATTCTACTCGTTGTCTAGACAATTTAGTAGACCAAGCACTACTATAACCTATGGTTACCATGATACCTACCAACCTACCTATCTACTTCGGATATAACTTATCTGTGAAATAGCCATTTCTCTGTATATCT
>NC_057707.1:3031287-3043787 GCF_014466175.1 Vespula pensylvanica | reverse complement strand
ATATTTAAAGTTAAAATAAATTATTAATGATTGGTAGAATTATTAGAATTAATAACGAATATTATAGTAATATCTAGATTTTTTATCTTTTTATAATTATTGATAGAATTGATAGAAGATTATAAGCATTAAAGTATAAACAAATGATATAATAATTAATTATCTATTCTCTCTCTCTCTCTCTCTCTCTCTCTCTCTCTCTCTCTCTCTTTCTACATCTTCTAATTAATGACAATTAGAATGATTAGAAACTAGATGAATGATGTAATAATTAATTATCGATTCTCTCTCCATCTCTCTCGTTCTTTTATCTTTTCAGAATCAATAACGATTAGAAAGATGATTACAATAATGACAAATATTATAATAATATATATATATTTTTTTCTTAGAATTAATGACGATTAGAACGATTAGATATGAAGTGAATAATTAACTATCTACTCTATCTTTCTTCTTTTCAGAATTGCTAATGATTAGAAAAATGATTAGGATAAGAGAGAATATTATGATAATAAATGATTGATTTTTCTTTCTTTCTTTCTTCCTTCCTTTCTTTCTTTCTCTTTCTCTTTCATCTTTTCAGAATTGCTAATGATTAGAGAACTGATTAGGATAAAGACGAATATTATCATAATAAATGATCGATTTTCTTCCTCTGTCTCTTTGCTATCTTTTTCATTTTAGAATTAACGATGACTAAGAATCAAGATAAATATTGTAGTGTAAAATAAATACATCGGTCTTCCTTTCTACTTTTTCTTTTATCTATTTCGAATTATTAATAATTGAAAAAAGACGATTGGAATCAAATCAAATATATATTATAAACAATTTTTGTGATCTCTCTCTCTCTCTCTCTCTTTCTCACTCTTCTACCTAATCGAGATTAGTAATAAATAAAAAAAATTATTAGAATCTCAGGAAAATATATATCAATTAATTATAAAATCTTTCTCTCTTTTTCTCTCTCTCTCTCTCTCTCTCTCTCTCTCACTCTCTCTGTCATTCGTTTACTTAAAATAATATGATCACTTATCGAGAATCTATATGCGATTAGAAACATTCCTCACACGCGAAACTAGGAAACTCTTGTTCGGGCAGTCGCTTTGATTTCACTTAATCGTGCTCTCCAACATAGTGCCACGAAACTTCTTAGACATCTGCGATGTTTCCCAGAAACTTTGCTCCAAGAGCTATCTCTACGATTTCACGTCTCTCTTTCTCATGGTAACATACTGGCGAAACACCATGCGAAGTATATGTGCATTTCCACACCTTCTCCCTAACCCCGTCACCACCCTTCTTCGCTCCATCCTTCTCTCTCTCTCTCTCCTTCTCTCTCTCTCTCTCTCTCTCTCTCTCTCTCTCTCTCTCTCTCTATCTCTCTCACTTTCATCGTAAGAGAGACCAGAATTGCTTAACGCTCCTCACAACAGATTTCGTAATTAGATAAAGTTTAGATACCTCTAGTGTAAAACGATAGTCCACTCTAAGTTACATCTCTAATCTCATAGATCTGATCGCGTATAACGAACGATGTAACTACAATAGATTTTTTATTATAATTTTATGACGCTTTACTAGAAATCTCGAGTTACTTTACGTGCTTTGGTTTCATTTTTTCTTTTCTTTTTTTTTTTTTTTACTTTTTTCTTTTCTCTTCTTTTTTCTCTTTTTTTAATATTAGAAATTCGTTATGGCGAACTTTACCTCGTGAAAAAAATGTTTCATTATAGTCTAAGGGTTGTATCGCGCGGCTTCGTTCATGCGTCTTGCGTCTGTGTGTATCCCTTTTCCTTTTATTTTATTAATCGATCGATCAATGTATTATTTATTAATTCTTTTTTATTTAACACACCCCTCTTATCGTTCGTCGAAACTATTTTTTATTATTTTATTTATTTATTTATTTATTTATTTATTTATTTATTTATTTATTTTTTTACAGAACCGTCGAAGAGAGCTCACGTCACGTATTATATAATTTTCTTTTTGTTCTTTTCTTGTTATTTCCCCTTATTATTATTATTACTACTTTTATTTCTCTTTTTTTTTTTTGCCCCCTTTTCAACACACTCGAAATTTTTCTAAATATTTCTCGCGATTTGTGATAACTCGCGCAGCACACGGTCGTAGATAAGATCGATGATTGATATCGCCGTCACGGACGACGCATCCCCGGGCGTCGAGACGCGCTTACTGACGGTATTCCTTGTCGGAGCGTCGCGACGCTCTAAACTACGTTGGTTTCGCGCAGGTCCAATCCAGGACACCGAACTCTCTCTGTCTCTGTTTCTCCGTTTCTCTGTCTTTGTCTATCTTTTCTCTACATCCCCACTTCTATTTCTGAATCCTTTTCTTTTTCTTCCTTCCTTCCTTCCTTCCTTCCTTCCTTCCTTCCTTCCTTTCTTTCTTCCTTTCTTTCTTTCTTTGTTTCCTTGTTTCCTTTTCTTTTTTTTTTTTTTTCTTTATACCTTCTTAGCAGTTCTTTAGACTTATTTTTGTACTCTTTTGGTTTTGTCTTGTTTGCCGTGTGTTTACTCGTGTTAGCCTTTCGGTATTTTCTTTTTATTCGCATGATTTCTTTTTTCTTTTTCTTTTTATTTTGTTGACATTTTTCTTTCCTCTTCTTCTTCTTCTTCTTCTTCTTCTTCTTCTTCTAATTTTACTGCATTCGTCACGTTCCTCGCATTTCATTTTTCACTTCTTTCTTCTCTAGTTTTCTTTTCTATTCTATTCTACCTTTTTTGTCGCCCATTTCCTTTTTCTTCTTCCTCTTATTATTATTATTATTATTATTATTATTATTATTATCCTTTTCTTGTTTCTTCCTCTTCTTTTCCTTTTAATTTTCCTCCCTTTTTCTTTTTCTAACTTGACTGCGCTCCTCGAGATTGTCACGTTTCTTTTATTTTTCATTTCTTCCTTCCTTCTCGCTAATCTTCTTATTTGCTTATCTATTTCCCTCTTCTTTCTTTCTCGTTTTCGAAATTTCTTGCTCCTTTCTTATTTGTCCTTTTCTTTTTTAATTTTTTTATTCGCCGTAATTTTTAATTCTCTATCCTCTTGTTTTCTTCTCCTATTAATCTTCCTTCTCTCTTCTTCTTCTTCCTCACATTTTCACATTTTTTTCTTCTTCTATTCGCATTTCCTCAATTTTTCTATCTTCGTATTCTTCTTCTTCTTCTTCTTCTTCTTCTTCTTCTTCTCCACATTTTCTCATTTTTTTTCTCTATTCGTATTTCCTTAATTTTTTTCTCTCTACATCCTCCTTCTTCTTCTTCCCACTCTGTTAATCCTCCTCTTTCTATCTCCTCCTCCTTTTCTTTTTCTTTTTTTAATTTTTGCTCTTCCTCTCTTTCTCATTCCTCAATTATTTTCTCTTCATATTAATTCCATCTTTATCCTCCTCAAAACTCGCTCGTTCCTTTTTTCTTTCTCTGCTTTCACATTTCCTTGTACTTTATCCGATCAAAATCTTTATCATTCTCAGATCGATAAATATAATATTCACTTTGTTACATAGCTTTGACACATAAAAAGAAGAGAATACGATACCATCCAAGACGATCGCAGATAAATCGAAAAATACGAAAGCTAGTCGCGGACGACGATTTTCAAGTACATGTATACGTAAGTACGTACGTATGTACATTATATACATACATACATACATACATACATATATATACATATCTACATATATATACATATATACATACCACGAGAGCAGGTTGCTCGAGGGGCCACTGAAATCTCGTCGATCGTGAAACGTCCCTGATACTACTATTGCCGTCGCTACCACTACTATCATTCACACACGTTCTCCATTTTTTTTTTCTTCTTTCTTTCTTTCTTTCCTTCTTTCTTTCCTATTTTTTCTTGTTTGCTACTTTTATTTATTTTTCTCTAACACCACTCTCGTTGATACACTCCGACGACGAAAAAGAAATTCCTACTTGGATTGCTCATCGTCGTGTCAAAAAAAGAAATAAAATAAAATAAAATAAAATAAAATAAAATAAAATAAAATAAAAACGTACTAAGATGGATGAAAGGGAATACTTGAATCCCCCATAATTTCTACACAAAATTTGTAGAAAATTTTTATCCATCCGTTTTATACATTTATATATATATATATATATATATATATATTTTTTTTTTTTTAATTTTTTAACGTTTTTAAACTTCTCCTTTTTTTCTAAGTTACTACTATTTATACTTGACACGTATAAAATGTTATAGTATAATAAAGTAAACTACGATAGATAAATCATACGTCGTCTATTCGTAGAATATCGTAACATATTATTAAAATATTTACTAATACAAATTATGATCGACCCATCCATCCAATCGTCTTATCAATTTCTTAATCTCAGCAAATAAGCGATAACCATTTAACACTCGATCTAATCAAACCCATCATCGATTATTTCCAATAATAATAAAATTTCGTTCCTTACCGAAAATAATTCGACAACCGCCATATTTCTTTATCGTTTACCCGACCCATACAAGTTACAATAATATACGAATAACGTACGTAATCTACCACTACCACTCTGACATCTCTAATGGTTATTGCCATTTCTAATAATCATCACGTATACCAACAGAGAAATAGAAAACGTCGATAGGAAATGTTACCGCGTCGCAGAGTCGATGTTATTAAAGACAATTTATAGGGAAAAGTTAGTCGTGATCATTTGACGTTACGTTGTGGCCGAACCAACCCAGTGATTTATCGAAAAACGTGGATCAAGTTGTCGTCGAATGTGTGCGTATGGAATTCGTGATTCTAATGGCAACACATCGATGCATCGTTCTATTTCTATATCTCCCTTGCTGCAGCTATCTACACACTGTTGCATACATACATATAGTATATACATATATGTATATATATATATATACATATATATTATATTATATATATATATACATATATACATAGATATTCATTCACAGAGAAACACATACATATACGTATGAAATGGTGAAAGTAATGATAGTGGTTGCGGTGGACGTTGGAAAGGATATTCCTCATAGGGAGAGGAAACGATTGCTAGACCGTATACGAGCATCATGACTGCGAGAGAGATAGATACTAGAAAAAATATATATATATATACATACAGATAAGTATGTATCTATATATGTATTTATGTACGTATGTGTCTATATAAAAAATATGGAAAAAAGAAAACTCCTCGTTGGGAGAGTTGCGATGATAAAGCTCGTCACGCTTCTACGACCCTTTAGAAATCTGGTGTAAATATTAGAAAGAAAGATCGAGAGCGAAAAAAATATATTTCCAATATGGTATCCTACTAATCCTTCGTCTTGTATTTTTTATTTATTAATTTCTTTCCGGAAAGATTTGTAGATATCGTTATCTTATCGAAGATTACTTATCTCGTACGTTATCCTTTGTTTTTAATACATTAATCCCTGTATCATAATAATGTAATTATTACACATGAAGTTTTAAACGTGTAGTTTAACAAAAAAAAAAAAAAGAAAAGAAAAGAAAAGAAAAAAGGAAAAATGACTAAGGTTAAGCAAAGAAATAACATTAAATCGTATCCAATGATATCCAAAGATTTACTTCGAACGCTAAAAGGAAAAAAAAAAAAAGGAAAAGAAATAAGAGAAAAAGAAAAAAGAAAAGTAAAAAGAAGAAGAAGAAAAGGAGAGAAAGAGAGAAAAAAAAAAGATCGAACTTCTTATCCTTAGCCATTTTACAATTATCTTCCTCATATTTTATATAAAGCGATGGATGTAACAGAGAGTAGAGTGCACCAGTTCTGAACGCGTAAGACGAAAATTTATGATGGCCAAGTGTTCTACCCCCTGTTCATCCAGTACCTCAATTATGACAGTGAGAAAAAGTATACATTAAGGAGATAGCCCGAGCCCGAAAAGGGCTCTGTGGGTAGGTACGGGGATGAAAACACTAAGAGAAAGTTAGAGAAAGAAAGAAAGAAAGAAAGAGAAAGAGAATATATATATATATATATATATATATATATATATATATATATAGGGTGTACGCAGAAAAGCGCGTTGGAAAATGATCGTTTAAGCTTCGTAAGTCGAGCGAAGATTAATGAAGAATTTAGGAGAACGTTTTAAAGGGAAAAGTCATTTTGAAACGTGGCCATTTAGATTACAAAAAGAATTATGTGATACGAGATTGGGGGGTGGAGGTGGGTTGATATATATAAAAAGAAAAGGAATCGGGGGGTGGCAGGTAAAAAAAATAAAAAAAGAAAGAAAGAAAGAAAGAAAGAAAGAAAGAATAGAAAGATTTTCTTTAAAACGTGTAAGAATGTTAAGTAACATAATGAATTTTACGTATTTCGCAATGATCGCGATCTAGATCATAAATCCATTAACTAACGTCTACTGATGTGAGAGACAAAGAAAGCGAGAGAGAGAGAGAGAGAGAGAGAGAGAGAGAGAGAGAGAGAGAGAGAGAGAGCATGTTGCCGCAGTCACGTGATAAATGTGTTAACTTTAAACAGATATATATCTTACAGGGTGATTAACAACATTCCAAACTGCCATACCGATTTAACTATGCCAATAACACTGTATTCTAACGTCAAGTACTAGTACTACAGACAAGGATGCAACTACTACTACACTACTACACTACTACTACTACTACTACTACTACTTGCTGCAGCTCTCTCTCTCTCTCTCTCTCTTTCTCTCTCTCTTTCTCTCTCTCTTTCTCTATGTTTCTACGTAGCTCTGACATTTTTTTTCTTTTTTCTTTTTTTTTTTGCTCCATTTTTTCAGATTCTTTTTCAGGTTTTTTTCTATTCTTTTCCTTTTTCCTTTTTCATTTACGACGTACCTAATAGTTTAAGTTAATTAAATAGATATTGATTATCGAGGAAACTTATTGGAATTCAAGTATGCCGTTATATGCATCATGCTTCTATATTTCTGATATATATAATGATAATTATAACACAAGGTATTAATTAATTAAAAGATCATAATAATTATAATATAAATCGAAATATGAAAATACCGATCAGTCTGATTCTAAGACGTTGCATCTATCTATTTAATTCTCTCCTTTTCCTTTCTTTAATTCTACTTTTTTTTCTATTCGAAAAAGAACTTCGAAGTAAATATATATATATACATATATATATATATATATATATATATATATATTCTTTTTATTTCTCTTTTTTCTTTTTTGACAAAACAATCGCATGATCGTAATTAAGTTAAAATACGTTCGAACGGGGAAAAGGGTGAATCGTTTAGAAAAAAATAGGCTCTGCTCAAGAGCCAATCGAAAGCCACACGAAGTTACGATCGACCGTGATATATACGTCAAAGGTCGCATTAGAATCGGTCGAACGCTATATCAAGTTACTCCCGCACAGAGGACTTGGTAAATAATGGTCAGTGGAAACGCTTGGTCGATACTAAAGTAATCACATCCGCTATAGGTTTACACCTAAACTCACAAAACGGTGTTCGAGCTCGCAAATATGTATGTATGTATGTATGTATGTATGTATGTATAGTATATATGCATGTATGTATGCATGCATGCAATGTATGTATATATGTATGTATGTATGTATGTATGTATGTATGTATGTATGTATGTATGTATGTATGTATGTATGTATGTATGTATGTATGTATGTATGTATGTATGTATGTATGTATGTATGTATGTATGTATGTATGTATGTATGTATGTATGTATGTATGTATGTATGTATGTATGTATGTATGTATGTATGTACGCTATCGATCGTTTACTCATTCTCCGAGATAATTTTTAACAACTATATCACATTTATCACGACATTTTTCTCTCTTTCTTTCTCTCTCTCTGTCTATCTCTTTGTCGCTTTTTTTTGTCGTCATTATTATACACTACAAATGAATATATATTTATAATATTCGAACGTTCGCGGATATCACGAATATACGATTGTTTCTTTTTTATTATTATTATTATTATTATTATTATTATTATTATTATTATTATTATTATTATTATTATTATTATTATTATTGATCTCGAGAGAAATTCAATACAGAAAGTTTATCAATTATTTTATTTTATTTCGTTTCGTTTATTTTTCCTTTTTATTTTATTCGACTATCCATTCTACATCGAAAAGCTGTTAAATACCATTATTAAGAATATTCGCGTCAGAATTCGAATGTTCGAATAAATTATTTTATTATACCTTTCTTTTTTTTTTTTTTTTATTTTATTTGAGGTGGGTAAGGGGGAAGTGTTATGGGGAGTAAGTTATGGTACCATTGAGATCGATCGTTTTATTAAAAGATATATAACTATCTCGAATGCACGAAGTCAGCATGGATAAATCGATCGATAAGCTTCGTAAAAGTATGTACGTACGTACGTATGTGTGTGTGTATGTGTATATATATATATATCACTCTCTTCGTTAAATTTCCTTCTCGTCTACTACTTCGTTTTCGGTATCTCTCGACGTGCATATCTAACCGAACAAATGTTCGATCGTATGCGAAAACGTTATGGGGTCTGCAGCATCCTTCCACGCGAACGAATGTTTCACGCTTACCTTGAAATATCTTCCTGTTCGTCGCTACACTTGTAAATCTTTCGAAACGAAAGACTTACACACAGGTTAGTGTATGTTTATTTAATATTTTCAATTCCCTCTAACTCCCTAATCCCAGTGACTCTCGCGCTAAAATTTCACGTTACGATCTTCGCGGATAATCATCGTTTCTCTAAACTAATTTTTACAAATATTAAAAAAATATATATATGTGTGTGTACATGCATACGTTGATTTAGAAACAATAATAGACAAATTTTAACACGAGAGACAACGGTAATATCTAAAGTAAGTATATAACGAATATCCTCGGAGTATCCTCGTTGAAAAAGTATAGATACTTAAGTGGTAACAGTGTGGTTATGTTAATTACCTACTCGTCTTAAGTATACTCGGTCCTGATGAGAATTGCAAATTATCAAAGATTTCGATGTTTTAGGAAATAGAAGAAGAAAGAGAAGATTGGTTAGATATGAGAGAGAAAGAAAAAGATAGATAGATAGATAGCAAAAGAAACAGAGAGAGAGAGAGAGAGAGAGACAGAGAGAATATTACGAGCTTTCTTTCTTCATTGCAATAATTAGTCTCGGTAATGGTCGATAATAATTCTTTAACCGGAAGCTTCTCTTATTATTTTCCTCCTGCCTAAGAGAAGGATCGTATTGCTCCAAGGGAATTTTACGGGATAGAAGAGGAAAGTAGTGTTATAAGTCTTTCTATCTATCTCTATCCATCTTTCTATCTATCTCTTTCTCTCTCTCTCTCTCTCTCTCTCTCTCTCTCTCTCTCTCTCTCTCTCTCTCTCTCTCTCTCTTTCATATATCCATAGTATTATGTTTTATACGCACACGCAGAAAAACAGAAAACGTGGCTCGTCGCTTATATTTCATAAACTACGTGACTACGCGTATTTTGTTTCGGCTTATCTATGCTCGTTCACTCTCGATCGAGAGTTAAATCGACTCTATTCCTTCCTTCCACGTGTCATCTAAATTTTCGCAATTATTATAATGTACAAGAAGATTTAAGATGTACATAAGATACTAATTCGAACTAAAACGATATTATAATTTTTATCTCTTTTCCTTCCCTTCCCTTCTCTCTCTCTCTCTCTCTCTCTCTCTCTTCTCTTCCTCGCACTCAATCGCTTATTCTCTTTCTTTCTTTCTGTCTTTCTCGCTCATACTCATTCACTCCATTACATTTCTTTCGTTCTCATTCACTATCTTTCTCTCTCTTTTTCCTACTTCATTCAGTTCACTGCCTTTCTCGCTCTTTCTCATACTCATTCATATCATTCTCTTTCTTTATTTCTCATACCCGTTCACTCCATTATCTTTCTCTCTCTTTCACATACTCATTCACTCCTTTCTCCCTTCCTCTTTATATACGTGTGTGTATGTGTGTGTGTGTGTAAAATGTTGTAGAATATCCATAAAATTTTAAAATACCCCCTGTCACATAGTACCTTTTCAACGATTTTACGAGTAATTTCTCATAGTGAAACGATCCCCCTTTCAGTTCCTCCTCTCCCTTTATTCTCAAACGAAACACGTCAGTAAGTATGTATCACGACTGAGAAGAGAGAAAAATCGAAGAATTTTATACTTATTTCTTTCTCTCTCTCTCTCTCCTCTCTTTCTTCTTCTCCTCCCGAGTAAAATCTCGGGAATTCTTTCGAAATACGTTTTATGTACAAAAAACAAGAAAAGAAAGAAAAGAAAAGAAAAAGAAAAAAGTCGACGTTCTTCCGTTTTGTACTTAACGTTGAAACGTTGAAACGTTGAAACATTGAAAGAGAAATCAATCGTTATGTCGCCATCAAACGACGACGGCGATTGGTCGACGCGACAAAAAGAAAAAAGAAGAAAAAAAAAAAAAGAGAAAGAAAAAAAGAAAATCTCTATACGATTCGACGCTGACGTACTTTAAGCAATCACTAATAGGTAATTAGCTTGAACAACGTATGTCATAACGAATATGTACGACTGTCTAACGGGACGGTCGTTCATTTCCGTATAAATCCATATATATATATATATATATACACATACATAATATATATATAGGGTGTCTATCCATAAATGTTCGAGAAAAATATCTCGCGACTGATTGAATTTACAAAAACGTTCAATAAGAGAAATTGGAACGGCCTTGATTAATGTCGGTGTTACAAAATGTGTAAGAAAAAATTACAGGATCTTCTATTTTTTTTTCTTTTTTTTTTTCTTTTTTTTTTTTTGAATAACATCCGTAATCCATAACTATAACACTATAAAAATACAAATTGATTTAACAAATCGATTCATCGTATGTTGACACGAGTTGAAAGTTCAACTCAATCCCGTTTGTAATCGAACTACGATATATCATGTAATATGACTATTATTTTTCAATAACTGTCAAATGTCAAAAACAATTACTTTGATACTCAAAATGACGATTATCTACGCAAACAATGCGTAGTAATAATTCTTTTTAACACAGAGATTACTACGATCTTCCAATTGATCGCTATTATTATGTATATAAATATATCAAAAGAAGAGATAATATTAAAAAAAAATTATAGGTGTCTATCCGTTCGAATCAACTACTCCAATTGATCTTTGCAAATAATCGAGAAGGTGACGAGTAAAAAAAAAAAAAAAAAGAAGAAGAAGAAAGAAGGAAGGAAGAAAAAAGTTTCTTCTTCTTTTTACATTCACTGTATAGTTTATTCAGAGCTGTGTAAATTTTTCTTATTAAATTCTTTTGTAATTTCAAACAGTTCTGAAATATTCGGATGGACATCTATGAACGGACACCCTATATATATTTATAATTCCATGGAAATCAATGCTTTTAATCAAGAAAATGTCTCTCTACCTTCTCTCTCTTTCTCTCTTTCCCACTCTTTCTTTTCCTTCTTCTCTCATATCATAGTTCCACAGATAAATCTCCTGTGGTCATGTATATTTAAAAAAAAAAAAAAAAAAATGAAAAATAAAAAAAAATAAAGGAAAAAGGTAGGTGATGGGCGTCGAAAAAGAAAAAAAGAAAAAAGAAGGGCGAAAAAAGCAAAACAAAAAACAGCAAAGAAAAAAGAAGAAGAAGCGCAAAAAAGAAAAACGAAAACTGTGTGTGTGTGTATACATACGTATATATATATATATATATATATATATATATATATATATCTCGGGTACTCGGATTAATATTTTACAAGGGCTTTAATTTTTATCTTCGAATCTTTCCGTTTTCTATCCTTCGGGATAACACAAAATGCATTCTCTTCTCTCTGCTCTTCCTTTTTTTCTGTTTCGTACGTACGTTCGTTGGTTGTTTGTTTGTTTATTTGTTTGTATTTTTTTTATTTTGTTTCGTTTCGCTTTGTTTTGTTTAGCCCGAGTATTTATCGATATACATCTTGACGCAACACAACCGTTTGTATATAACAAACATAAATGCATATATGCATATATACAAATGTACATATATATATACATACATACATACATACATACATACATACATACATACATACATACATATATACACGACTCGAAATTCCTCCGAGGAGGTAAGAGGAGAAATAGAGATCCGAAAAATTCTCCAAGGATTCTGATACAAACCGAGCCATCGAGCGTACATACATCTTGTATCTCTCTCTCTCTCTCTCTCTCTCTATTCTTTTTCCATCTCTCTCTCTCTCTCTCTCTCTCTCTCTCTCTCTCTCTCTCTCTCTTTCTCTCTCTTCCCTATGGGAGATATCTCCATTCACGAGTACTACTACTTCTCTTCACGCGGATTTCCATCCGCGAGAAAATTACATCTTCCGGAACGACGGTTCTTTCCTGTCTCTTTCCGCCTTATCTCTCTCTCTCTCTCTCTCTCTCTCTCTCTCTCTCT
>NC_057707.1:3023778-3031223 GCF_014466175.1 Vespula pensylvanica | reverse complement strand
TCTCTCTCTCTCTCTCTCTCTCTCTCTCTCTCTCTCTCACTCACGAAAGAACGAAAGGTGGATTTAAACTCGCTCGAAAAAGGTTAACCCGTGGATTTTTCGTGAGAGACACGATAGCTTCTTGTGTGCATGTCGTTTTTACATATAGGTAAAGGGGTATGTAAGGAAAATAAAAAAGAGATAAAAAAAAATAATAAAAATAAAAGGAGTAGAATGAACGAGAAAAGAAAAAAGATAAGAGAGAAAACTGAAGAAAGGATACGAGCAGAGAGAGAGAGAGAGAGAGAGAGAGAGAGAGAGAGAGAGAGAGAGAGAGGAAGGAAGGAAGGAAGGAAGGAAGAATTTTTAAAATTACTAAGGATAGGAAAAGAGCAACAGGAAGATACTTTTCTTTTGAACCCTCTTCTCGTTGTGGTAAGTTCAACGTGTAAGAGTCGTAGCCTATTTACGAAAGTGGCCGCACGGATATCTTCGAACGGCTTTAGTAGTTCCGCCATGCGTGTAAACCGCACGTCCGCACGTAAACCTTTTTATTCCGTTCCATTCCGTTTTTAGAGAGGAACTTCCGTTAAAGATCCCACGATACGCGTTCGTATCGATCCCTCACCAGACGATCCACGAATACGGCTGTTACTACGAAGAAGACGAAGACGATATACTTTTCAAATGTGTAGAAAGAGAAAGTGAGAGAGAGAGAGAGAGAGAGAGAGAGAGAGAAAGTGATTTCTCATTTCGAATCTCTCCTTATTTGTATGAATATTTATTCGTTATGATAATAATAATAATAATAATAATAATAATTAATTATTTTTTTTTTCTTTTTCTTTTTTAATATTGTTGTCTATTTTTAAGATAATATTTTAGTTATTATTATTATTAGTATGATAAAAGTATCATTCTGTTGTGATTATAACTTACGATAATATTGTATATATTATGATTATTATTATTAGGTGTAATATTTTATTGGATTATTTAGAATATGATATTATTATATAGTATATTAGTAGAATATCGCTTACAAGTTTCTTATCGTTTAGTAATTTATTAACAAAATTAAGAATCTTATAAGTTTGATATGATAATTATATTAGCGTTCGATCGATTTATCATTATAATCGAATTTCATGCACGACTTTTTGTTGTTATTATTATTATCTTTTTTTCTTTCATTATCATTGATTAGTTTTTAATCGATAATATCCTCCAAATTAAATTGATAAATCTTTCCTTCGAAATCCATTCGCCTCAACTGATAAAAACAAACTATACAAATTATCACGACATTTTTATCTGAATACGTAAAAGTTATCGATGAAAAATAATGCTAAACAAAATCGAAAAAGAAAAAGAAATAATATCAAATTAACTATCGAGTAAACGTCGTCGTCGATCACGTTAAAAAAAACTTTTGACACGAAGACAACGTAGGTGGTGCCCTAAGCAAAACTGAATCTTAAATTTTTTAATTTTTCTTCGCCAACAGGTCGAGTAAGATAATAAAAATCGAAAGGAAGAAAAAAAAAAGGGAAAAAGAAAAATGAAACGAAAGGAAAAGGGATAAATAAGAAAGAGAGAAAAAAATGAAGAGGGAAAAAATACGAAGAAGAGAGAAAGAAGAAGAAGAAGAAGAAGAAGAAGAAGAAGAGGAAGAGGAAGAGGAAGAGAAGAAGGAAGAGGAAGATCGATCGAGCAAAAGGGATAGTAACAGCGTCGATCGTAGCTCAAGGAACATAAAGATGCTAGATAATAGTGTAAAGTCCTTTCTCACAGAATGAGTGTGAGAAAGAGAGAGAGAGAGAGAGAGAGAGAGAGAGAGAGAGAGAGAGAGAGAGAGAGAGAGAGAGAGAGAGAGAGATAGGTCTTCGAAAGGACGACTCTTCCTCTCTGAATCTACGAACCTCCTCTTCGTCACCTCCATTTTCCTTCTCTCTCTCTCTCTCTATATATATATATATATGTATACATATATACATACATATATACATATATATATATATTTTCTATAGCTGGACGCACGTCACTCTTCCGCATGCGCGGAACAACGTGACAATAAGATTGCCGTCTCGCCGCGATTATCAGTCTCTAACAGAGCTGACGTAGAAATTGTTACTGTCGAAAGCCAAACAGGACAAAGATGTTCGGTGTTGGAGGACAGAGACAAAGAGAGAGAGAGAGAGAGAGAGAGAGAGAGAGAGAGAGAGGAAAGAGAGAGAGAGAGAGAGAGAGAGAGAGAGAGGAAAGAGAGAAAGATAGTTACAGATAGACACATACACGCGTGCACATACGTACGTACATACGACATGTATACTTACGTACGTATAATATGTATATGTGCATAACAGCTAATATGAAGGTTTCAAGAGTAGAATGCATCCACTTCAGTGAGATCCCTTTAATCTGGTTACGCATCTCTCTTAGATAGAAGACGTTACATTTCTCTCGATAATTACGCTCTTAGATAGAACGTTAGACGGATAGGAAGAGAAAGAGAAAGATACATACATATATACATACATACATACTTATAAATATATATATATATATATATATATATAATGAAAGAGGGTTTCATCTTCTTTCTCTTTCTCTTTCTCTTCTTCATTATTATATATATGTACATACGTACACACACCTACACATATATATATATAATATATGATAGAAGACACTGTTCGAAAGTGAGATAATGCATACAGGATAATGCACATAGCGTTACCTTCCTTCCGTTCTCTTCAACTTCTCTAACCCTCCTATCAACATTCTTACCATCCCTCCCCCTTCGTCATCTCTCCCAGCACCGCATGCCCCCTTCCTTCCTCACCCATTTATATCCTCCTCTTCGTTCTCAGTTAACTCTCTCTCTCTCTCTCTCTCTCTCTCTCTCTCTCTCTCTCTCTCTCTCTCTCTCTCTCTCTCTCTCTCTCTCTCTCTCTCTCTCTCTCTCTCTCTCTCTCTCTTTCTCTCTTCCTGTTCTCTTCCTTGCACCTACTACTCTCTTCCGTCACGCAAATGCAAAATGGCGCGACATGCAGTGTGGTAACACACGACGTTGGCTACCACCCGAAGATGCTTCTTGCAAGAATAAGAGAACAGGATCGAGGGAGGCTGGGGATGTCCCGGGATTCTGTCCTCTATCGATCTCCTCGTATATATATATATATATATATATATATATATATATATATAGACACTACTAACTTGTGCCCTCCGCAAGCCGTGCTATGTATCTCCAGTATATACATATATACATACTACATACTATCTCTCTCTCTCTCTCTCTCTCTCTCTTTCTTTCTTTCTTTCTTTTTTTTCTCTTTCTCACTCAATCTCTCTTTCTTCCTCTCTCTCTCTCTCTCTCTTTCTCGCACGACTTGCATCCCCATCTATCTCAGTCTCTTTTCACCCACCCCCTCCTTCTATCATCTTTTTTTCTCTCACTTTAATCCTCCCCTCTCTTTCTCTCGTTCGTTCGTTCGTTCGTTCGCTCACTCACTCATTCTTTAGCTAAGTTCTGAACGGAGAAGCTATGTTGTCCTTGTGTGTGAGTATAGCTATGAGTGTTGTCCATCTGAGAAAAAGAAAGAGAGAAAGAGAGAAAAGAAATAAGGAGGAAAAGAGAAGGATGTAACAAGCTCTCTTCTATACACCGTCGAAAGAATGTGTTAGGTACACGTAAGCGTATGGTCTCATGTATATACTATGCATCTTTGTGTTTACCACATTATTGAGAGGCATGGCTCGTTCTTCTGAGGGAGTCCATCAAATCTCGAACTAGCCGTTGTTGTCCTTATCGTTGTCTCTTCTTCCGTCTTTCATCTTCTTCTTCTTCTACTTCTTCTTCTTCTTCTTCTACTTCTTCTTCTTCTTCTTTTTCTACTTTTTCTTTTTTTTTCTTTTTCTTGTCAGCTTGCTGAATCTTGCTGTTTGATTTTTCTTTCTATAAAAGAAGAGTTAGAAAGAGGGAGGGGGAGGGGGAGGGAGAGAGGGAGAGAGAGAGAGAGAGAGAAAGGGGAAGTGAAACGTGGCGACGAGACGAGCTCGGAATTCAAAGATCCTTCTTCTCTTCCAAGTCTTCGACTCATGCTCGACTACAAATCGGAAGGATATTCGAAAGGGACGCATTTTACTTCACGGAGAATACATTGATCTCCGATATGTGCGAATATAACCTTGTAGAAAATCAATTTTATTATTTTTATACGCATACATTTTTCTCTTCTTTTCCTTTATTTCTTTTCTTCTTACTTTTTATTCTTCTTTTTTTTGCTTTCTGATGCTTTTCTCTCTTTCTTTCTCATTATTATTATTATTATTATTATTATTATTATTATTATTATTATTATATTATTATTATTATATATAATAAATTTTTATTAAATTTAATAAAATAAAATTTCATTAAGTTTTCGTTTAATTTGTCCATTGATAATAGGAGTCTGGGATCAATTGTATTATTCTTCTATGCACGAATGAATTTCTTTTTTCTTCATTTATTTCTCCTTTCTCTCTCTCTCTCTCTCTCTCTCTCTCTCTCTCTCTCTCTCTCTCTCTCTCTCTTTCTTTTTATATATATATAAAATTTATTTTTATTCATTTCGTTCGAATAATCCTATAAGCATTTTTATTATTTTTCTATTGGGATTATTATCACGTGTGTTATATACGTGAAAAATAATAATACACGTATATAAATATAAGTCTACAACATGGTATATATAAATCTTGATGCTTTTATATTATCTTTACCATAAATTCCACGTGGTAGATGGGGCCATCTTCTCCTCCCTCCGTGCTTATTCTTTCAGAGAGAAAAGTGTTATTGTAACGCGTCAACACCACCAACTTTTTCAAAATCAAATTATCCGAAGAATCGTGTTAATGTCAAGAGAGACTACGAAAATTTTTTTTAATTTTCTAACATTTCAATTACAGATGTCATACTTTTTACTCTTCTTATAACATTTTGATAAATAATAATGATGATAATAATAATAAGAAGGAAATGATATTTGACAACGATATTAAAGATCCAAAAATTTCGCTAGTTCCCATATCTTCGCAATCATAAAGAAAAAAAAAAAAAAAAAAAAAATATTCTAACTTCGTATATTACATCGTCGAAATCATTTTCTAATAACATCGTATTAAAATACAATTACTTGTAAAATTAATAATAACAATTTGAATAATTCTACGTGCGTATACAAATTAGACGATTTATATGTAAAATAATAGTATTTCTCGTGCGATATTAACGAAGAAAGGAAAAGAAGAAAAAAAGAAAGAAAAACAAAAACAAAAACAAAAACAAAAAGAAAGATGTGTAAAATAATAATACCGTCCTAACACGACGTAAAGATATTTGAAGTTTTTCTAAATAATCACGATACGATTACATGATACTTTGATAAGCAATAATTCAATAATAATAATAATAATACTAACAATAATAATAAAAAACAAGAAACTAAACTTTTTACTTTTCACTTTTCACTTTTCACTTTTACCTATATAAAATCTATATACATACAAAGGAAAAAGAAAAGAAAAGAAAAGAGAAGAGAAACAGGTTACTTTCGTTTGATCAATAATCGATACGATCTATCATAAATTCGTACTATCATAAACGTTAGGAATGAACGGGACGGAACACAATCGAATTCTCACGTGTGTTAGGATCGAGGAAGCCTTCGATGGAAAATGCGAAATGGAATCGAAGGACGTAATACTAAAGGCGTGCAAACGTGCATATATATACTCTACCGCATACTCTCTCTTCCTCGTCCACGCATCCCTTTCCTCTCACACAGATAAACAGAGAACATAGACACATATATAGACACAGAGAGACATCCCACGTCCAGACATTTACATAGATAGGAAGTGTAGAGAGAATGGTAGTGGTATTCTGTACCCTCTCGTCATTACTCGCTGCGATCACAATGGCTGAATACGATGGTACGCAAGTCGTGAATGACCCAAGCCATGAACGCACATGGTAAGCGTGCGACTCTCCCATACATGCATGCACGTACGCAGATAGGCAAATACACGTGCATACATACATATATATATATATATACACATTTACACATACGATCTCGTTGCTCGTTCTCTCGATTATGCGGTTGGTCTAGACGTGCCGACGAGTGAAGCGTAGCGATGTAGATGGTTGAACAAGAGAGAGAAAGAGAGAAAGACGGAAAGACAGTAAGAGAGAGAGAGAGAGAGAGAGAGAGAGAGAGAGAGAGAGAGAATCAGCGAACCAACCAACGAACCAACCAACCAACCAACCTACCAACCAGCCAGCCAGCCAGCCAGCCAGCCAGCCAGCCAGCCAGCCAACGAACGAGAAAGAGAGACAGAGAAAGAGACAGAGAGAAACGAGATAGAAAAGCAGTAGAAGCAGCAGCAGCAGCAGCAGCAGCAGCAGCAGTCGCTCGAAAAGGCTTAATGAAAGTTGCCTGTTGCTCGTACAAATCGGCCGTGTCAACCCTGTCTGTGCGGAGAAAATCACCGTTCCTCCAGCGCCTCCCTTCTCCCGTCTAACCCCAACCACCCCCTTCGTCGTTTAGTTTCACTCTTCTACGGATCGGTGGACCCCGTTCTAACGTTTGCCCTACTCTCGCCACCCCTTTTTTCTTCTTTCTTTTATCCTTTTTCAACCACCCCTATCTACCCCCTCCCCCCTCTTTCTCTCCGCGACTTCTTTTTTTTTCTCTCTCTGTCTCTCTTTCTGAAACCCCAACGTCGAACGATACTACAAAAAGATATACTCTATGGGTATACACAGAATAAAGGAACAAAAAGAAAGAGTAAAAAGAGAAAAAGAAAGAAAAAGAAGAAACGTGATCCGACGACTCGATCCGACTTTGGTTGCTGTGTTACTATTGACTATCGCGAACTTTGTTTTCTCACCCTCTCTCTCTCCCTCTCTCTCTGTTTCTTTATCTATCTCTATCTTTGTCTCTCTCTCTCTCTCTCTCTATCTATCTTTTTGGTTCGTTCGATGTCGAGTACTCCGTTTGCAAATGTGCTTTATAACTTACTGCAGGTGACTCCGTTATATCGGACAATGCAGCCACCTCTCTTCTCCTGGTGGTCTCGCGCCCAACCCTCCCCCTCCCCCTCACCCCTATCCTATCCTATCCTACCCTACCCATCTCTACCACCCATACTTCTCGTCCTCTTTCCTCATCCTCTATATTCCACTCCCATCCTTCCTTCCCTCGACCGCTCCATTCCACCACCGCTAAACCCCTTACCAACCCCTTCTTCTAACCCTCCAACGACTTTCCAGAGAGACAAACGTGCACCTTGCATTGTTATGGAAATTGCGATTTGCATCTCACCCGAAATCGTTTCGTCCTACGGTTTTATTCTTACACTCCTGTTTCTCTCTCTCTCTCTCTCTCTCTCTCTCTCTCTCTCTCTCTCTCTCT
>NC_057707.1:3017391-3023737 GCF_014466175.1 Vespula pensylvanica | reverse complement strand
CTCTCTCTCTCTCTCTCTCTCTCTCTCTCTCTCTCTCTCTCTTTCTCTGTGTATATCTCTATGCGTTACTCCCTCTTTCCGTCTCCTTTCTTTTCTACGTGTTTGTAAGTTTCTCTTCAAAATATCCGATTATACTTCATCTTCGAAACGACGACAACGACGGACGACGACGACGACGGCGACGACGACGAAGACGTGAGCATTTATTTACATTTAGATTTCTTTGATTTCTATGGAAACGTACTATTCGTATGTTATTTCCAAAGGAAAATATTTGTGGAGATAATATACGCGAATACATTTTTTTATATTATATTAAAGAGGATATAATACGATCCGATAATGATAATTTACAATTTTATACTAAATATAATGTAGTATGAATAAAAAATAGAAATGTTTTTATATATGCTATATGTATATATATTAAAAAGAAATTGTAATATTACTAATTAAATTTAGTAAACATGTGTGCTGACATAGCTGGGTATATTCTATACGTTTTTCTATTAAATCATAAATTAAAAACTTAATCATATTGTGTGACAATCAGAAAGATATTAGATATTTCTGGAGATAACGAAAACTTTTAAAAACATCTGCACTCTGATACAATTGAATATATAATATTAAAAAAAAAAAAAAAAAAAAAAAAAAAAATTTGTAATAGCAGTATTAATAATCGAAAAGTTATTATAAAAAGGAACCAAAAGAAGTTTTCTTTTCTTCGTTAAATACGCTTTGAAGTCTCTCTCCTTCTCCGATTATATTCAATCTCAAATTTATTTGGAAATATTCAATTGAACATAACAAGATCGTTTCGCTTTCTCTCTCTTTCTCTTTCTAAAAGATCAAAAATGAAATAAGAGAAAGACAAAAAATAACGAATGCTAACGAAGTAATTAAGTATAAGTACCTAAATCAAATTTAAAGTTAACAAGTCGATAAAGAGTTCGAAAATCTTTCGAGGGTCCGTCTCTCTTTCTCTCTATCGTACTCAGTTAAGTCGAATTCAATTGTTCGTGTTTTCGCACGATTAAAATCGTGACAACGCGAAATAACGAAAGTACTTCGTTACTTTATCGGACGAGTTGAACGTTTAACGAATTACGCTCGGCAATTAGAGCGTGTAATTAAAGCAGTTGAGACAACCGCGTTGGAACCGTTTGCGGTTAGCTTCCGTCTATGGAGATGCATTAAGCTTACTATTTAAAACGTTCTTCTTCATCGATCCGTGACGAATTTCGTGAATTTCATTGTGTAAATAATTCAACGCTTAACGTTGAAATTTTTCAAATTAATTGAATCTCTCTAAATTATTATATTCGCTACCTGTATCTATGCAATATAATGTTCTATCAATATTCGTAATTATATCGTAATATATGTTAAATATAATTAATGTATATTATATTATTAATTATATAAATTATATAATTTTATATATATATATTATTACATACGTTATAATATATTATACTGTACTATATTACATAATATTATAATATATATATATATGTTTTTTGTAAACACACGTAAAAAGAGTCGACCATACCGATGATTAACGATAAAGGAGTATCGTAACATTGTACACATATCCTTGAAAGTAAAGTTCGTTTCGTATTTCCCGTTTTGGTTCGACGGAAGTACGTTATAACGGAAGTTACAACCAACAAACCACCCAACCAACCAACCAACCAACCAACCAACTAACCAACCAACCAACCAACCGCCGTCGAATGTTAGCTTGTGTGGACTTGGAAGTAAGAAAGAGTAAAGAAATCTCTTTAGAGACTACGATCTCTATCTTATATATAAAGTGTCACTTTTTCTTCTCTCTCTCTCTCTCTCTCTCTCTCTCTCTCTCTCTCTCTCTCTCTCTCTCTCTATCGATCTATCAATCTATCTATCTTTATCTCTATCTTTGATAACTCTCATCCCAAAGTAACTTTTCCTTTCCAGATCTTTGAAATACCCTTTGATATATATATAATATAAGGTGTTCATGTTTTTTAAGCTATCTTCCTATATCCCTTCGTCGTTTTTCTCTATTATTCTGTAAACTTCTTTTCCTTCTCTCTCTCTCTTTCTCTCTCTCTCTCTCTCTTTTTTACAGAAACGTCTTTTCTAAAAAAGAGTCAACAATTTCTTTTTTATATTTATTTATTTATTGGAAATAAATATCAAACGTAATATAATTTTGACCAATTAAAATACCGATGTTATTTATAATTTTAATGTTTTAGACGGTATTATGGAGATTCTAATTCGTACCATTGATTTCTAATCGGATTAGGAAAGACAGAGAGATAGAGATAGACATAGAGAGAGAGAGAGAGAGAGAGAGAGAGAGAGAGAGAGAGAGAGAGAGAGTATTGTGATGAGTCACTACTGTAGAAAGGGAGCAAGAGAGATAGATAGACTCTCGTACGAAGTAGAGGATCGACATCGTAAGCTTCCTATCTGTTTTTCATCCGAGAGAACTAGTGAAGATTTAACGTGAGGCTCGATAGCACTGTTCCCGGAGAAAAAAGAGGATATCCCTTAGGATTGGGATTTGAAGAGAAAAGGTAAGGAAAGAGAGAGAGAGAGAGAGAGAGAGAGAGAGAGAGAGAGAGAGAGAGAGAGAGAGAGAGAGAAAGAAAAGGTAAAGATCAATGGGATTGTTCTAACGATTACATGATTTTTATATTAAGATTTTCGAGCTTTCGGGTATGACAATATTTCGACGATTAGACAATATTTCTTAATCTATCTGTTCGTTTAAATCTCTTAGATATTAATATAGATATATATATATATATATATATATATATATATATAAATTGAAAAAATAATTTTTATGATTTACAAAACAAAAAAAAAAGAAAAGATTAATAAAAAATTTCAATAGTTTTTTAAGGATTAAAAAAATGTATATGTATATATAATTATGTGTTAATTCCCCTCATCAGATAGCTAAGATTTTATTCAATTTTCATCGATATTTGTTAATATAAAAATGAAATCGTAACGGTGCAACAATTGCAATCGTACACACGTCTGATATACGTGTATGTGTGTGTGTGTGTGTGTGTGTGTATATATAATTACATATTCAAGTAATATATACATTGTTGTAATAATAACATTGAATTTGTTACAACGCTAATATTAAATTTAATCAACTCGAATGAATGAATAATCAATTACACGGTATTAAGTTTAATAGACCGTAAGTGTAATAATAATACGATATTAAATAAAATTAATTCCATTATAACGGGAATAGAAGTAATCGAGTAATTACAAGTACGCAAAAAATCTAGAGAGATCATTATTATTCGTAACGTAAATATGACAAAATATTATATAAAAACTGTTATACGTAATATAATACCTTTAAACGATTGTCGAAAAAAAGAAAATAAAAAAAAAACTAATGATCAAAATATATATATATATATATATATATATATATATATATATATAAAAAGCGAAAAAAAACGAGGTCACAATGCACCCGACACGGGATATATCGAATGACCACTCACGTGGATATATCGAATATAGATCGCGATTAAATCGACTAATTGTAAGTACGACAGCTATGTATATATGTACATATATGTACATATGTTGTAACTTGAACCACTTTATGCTTTTAATTCCAACGAAATCGGATAAATGAATATCCGATTTCAGCTCTAATAATACGAACAAACAGGAACAAAAGGAGTATTAATTAATTGTTAATTAAACGACTCAATCCGATCAAACAAGAAGATACCTATCCTGTGAGTTAATATAAATATATAGACACAATGGACAAACAATGAAGAGCCAACCTACACAGAGAAATTATCGAGTTTGTAAGATGTCGATAATATCACGAAAAGATAAAAAGAGAGATAAGTCAATATGCTTCAAGCATATTAAAATATTAAGAATATTTCGCAAAGTCGATTTTTTTAATTTTTATATAATAAAAATAAAAAGAAAAAAAAAATATATACATATATATATATTAAAGATCGACATTTATCGTGTGGGTTTCGTTCGTAAAAAAAGTAAAAAAATTTCGAAGTTTTTTAATAAATAAAAAAAAAAAAAACGACGTACCTCAATCGTTAATAGATCCTAAAAGATGATTAAAAAAAAGAAAAGAAGAAAAAAAAGATATGTATATATATATATATATATTTACAATCATAATAAATTCTCATTCGAATTCGAAACTTTTCTCAATGATGATACGATCGACCATCATAACGGAATTAAATTTGTTCAATCACTTACTACTTTAGAAGTTCTCCGATGGCTCCGATGAAAACGCTCGTCCATGTTCGCTAGGTCGATATTTAAGGGTTTAGGTTGATTTCTATCAAGGTGAAATAGTTAGACGTCGAGGTTCGTTGAAATTATTCCTAAATATTGACGTCATCTTCAATGTTCCACGCAAACTTTAAACACCCGATAATTATTTATTACTAACGAGACGATACTGAATTTAATATTTCATGTTTCTCTATATAACATACATAGATACATACATACATACATACATACATACACGTATCGTATGTATGTATCTGTGAAAAAAAAAAAAAAAAATAAATTAATTAATTAATTAAAAAAGAAACAAAGCTTTAGAAGAGAAACAAACACTGACTTTATTAAATCACTGATTAACACTGAGAGCACTCGATCAATTGAAAAGTATACACAAACACTTCTAAGAGTTCATTTAATTCGTTTGCAACGCACAGAAAAAAAAAATGTTAATCAACGAACAAACACACTGCTTTCACTTCACTTCGATCGTTTCTTTCTTTCTTTTTTTTTTCTCGACGTTTTTATTTCAACGATACGACCCGCACGATATATTATACATCCATTGTTTCGCACAACACAAGATTTTGCAACTGCATACTCTGAAAAATAAAAAATTATAAACAAAGCTGATTGACATCGTTATTGCAAGTTGAATGATAATAAAAAAATGATAATGAAAAATAATAAATTATATATATATATATGTGTGTGTGTGTATTTTTATATATTATTATTAAATTAATATCCGTAGATATTTCAATCGAATGAAAGTGATATAAAAATAAGTGTTAAATATAAATGTCGATATTTCTCAAAACGTGCCTAGAATAATGGTTAGAACAATGGTTAGAATAATGCTCGAGCATTGTATTATATTATATTTGAAAGTACATCTCTTGAACAATGGCAATTTAAAGCGGTTTTTCCGCACTTGAAAGTTTCTACATATATATATGTATGTATGTATGTATGTATGTATGTATGTATGTATGTATATAGGTATAAATACATATATATATATATATATATATATATATATATATATATGAGAGAATCCAATAGCTAATGAAAATTGGCGAAAACTTTCATAATGAAAAAATAACTGCGCCAACAGACCATGTCGCGAATTATCTATAAACTATAACTAATTTTTATAACGTAATATCTAACGATCCATCGTGATTACAATTATTAATTAAATTGTGCCAATCAGTGAAGTACAATATTAGTATTTACATAAAAGTAGACGTTGTTAAATAGAATTAAAATTCTCGGTAATAGTAAAAAAAAAAAAAAAATAAATAAATAAATAAATAAATAAAAAATAATTAAAATATATAGTTACATGTATTGGAATAAAAATTGACGCATCGAAATGTTTTCTACAAGCATTTTTAAGATGACGCGAGAAAGAAAGGAAAAGAAAGAAAAAGAGAGAAAAAGAGAGATACAGAGAGAAAGAAAGAAAAACAAAGAAAGACAGATAGAGAAAGAAAGAAAGAAAGAAGAAAAACAAAGATAGACAGAGAAAGAAAGAAAAACAGAGAAAAAGAGATAGAGAGAGAGAGAGAGAGATCGAACGTTCTCGACCAAAGACTTTCTTGAAAATTCGTTGGTCAATATTAAACAGGCCGGTCACTATCTATCTCTCTCTATCAAGCCTATACTACATGTCATTAAAAAGAGATACACTTACCTATCACGCAGCGTTAATATCGTACGATGATTTGTGAGACTCGAATATCTTCTCCTCCATCTTATTCTCTCCTGTTTTTCGATGCTCGGTAGGATTCTTGGAAATCTGGAAAAAAAACGTAATACCATGTAGTAGTGTATAGAATAAATCGTGCATACATGTGTGCGCATATACGTTACATAATAGAACCTAACGTGTGTCTATCTATGCGTGTGTGCGTTGTTTGTATGTGTGCATGTACATGTACGAAAATCCTATATAATACGAAATACGATCGATGAAAAACAATTAATGATACATCACTGATTAAAATATCGTAAAACTAACGAGAAAAGT
>NC_057707.1:3014532-3017291 GCF_014466175.1 Vespula pensylvanica | reverse complement strand
CGGTAGTCGTCCATCTCGCTAGGGAATGCGTATGAGAGGAAAAAGGAAGGAAGAAGAAAGGAGGAAGGAAGGAAGGAAGGAAGGAAGGAAGAAGCCCGAAGTCACGTGTAACTCGTGTCGAAAGTTATTATTACAAGTTATTGCTTGGAATACTGGTGAGAAGAGAACAAGACTTTGACCCACATCCTCGAATCGCTCCTCTGACCTATATAAATTCTTGTCTACTAACCTACATAATCTCTTGGAAAAATTCCTGTTCTCAATGTCAAGGTAAATGACGAAAAAAATTCTTCTCTCTTTCTTTCTCTCTCTTTCTTTCTTTCTCTCTCACACTCATTCCTTCTCCCTCTCTTTATCTACACACAGACATTGCACACATGCACACGAATGAAATCGAGTTCTGCGACGGAAAAAAAGCATTTACTAAACTTTATATATGTAAATCTGTCTCTCGCATAATTTCGTACATATTGGTATATATATATATATGTATACACGCAGATAGGTATATATATATATATATATACACACGAGTTCACGTACTATATCTAGACATTCTTGAAAAAGTTGAACTTCTTTGTTTCAATGCAGGTTAGGAGGTAATGTATTGTCTTCTTTCGACAAAAAACAAATGGAAGTATTCAAACGCAACGAGTGGACAATATTATTCCCGTTCGTTCGGACTCTTCTTATTTCTTTTGTATTCACGAATTATTTTTTAGTAACTATTTGTAGAAATAACATATACTTATTATCAAATTTTAGAAAAAGCGATGGAACGTCGAAAAATGCTATTATATCGTTTTTTTTTCATGCGATTTATTATAGCTTTTTTTAATGATTTATATTTCTTTTTTCTCTCTTTTATTTATTTCCTTTTTTACACGTAGTCACGGTTACAAACGTTTAACAATTAATAACTAGACGATAATTAAGAGATCAAAGTATACGAGTATATTTTTATACCTATATAGCTTCAACCGAAAATTACATATATACTACATATGTATATATATATATATATATATATATATATATATAACAGCCTACAGATACGAACACACGTTACATAATTTCATCTATCAGTTAAATAATCAATAAATCACGTAAATTGTCCAAAATTGTTGTCCTACAAATGAAATTCGAAATTAATTATTCGAGTGAATTTCGTTTTAATTAATCATTAAACATCTATGAATTCAGTGAATATTTCACTATACATATATATATACATATATATACACATACAACACACACACACACACACACATCCTCTCCCCCCTTATCTTTCATTGCTCGTAGTAAAAGCAACTTTCCATAAAACGCGATTTTAAATGCAAGCGGTGCCCTTACAAAAGCCGACGAAAAGAGTTTTACGAGAAGCGTTCACGCGGGATATTAGGACGCAAATAGCTATGGCGATTACCATAAGGTGGAGGAATAAGAGATGGTGGGGAGATGGTGGGGAGATGGTGGGCTAGGTAGGAAGAGAGAGAGAGAGAGAGAGAGAAAGAAATAAATAGAGAGGTCACAGTGCTTTTCCGTTGCTAGTTCTACCATACATTCCCACCCTCTCTAACCCTTGCTCACCCTTCCTACCCATCCCTTGATTTTACAAGTCCTCCGAGTGATCCAAGCTCACCTACACACTCTGCCATATTTATGCACCGTGTAGTCTCGACGATAATATTCACCCTTTTCGCAACCATCTCTCACAAGCTTACCCCTTAACCCCTCACCTTCTCATAGCCAAAACGGTATTTCGGTGATAGTCGTGTTGTTCTCCGATACAACCGGATTTCATCGTCATTCTGTAGTTGTTTTCATGTACTCAGTAACACGACTGTTTTTTTTTTTTTTTTTTTTTTTTTTTTTTTTTTTTTTTTTTTTTTTTTTTTGTAAAAAATGTAATACTACCATTTTTTTAAACACGTTGTAAAAATGCAACATCTTTGGGATCATGGTTTGCTTATCCATCGGATCAACGTTATTTGATTGATTACAGAGATTGATCATGAATTCAGGATCCGTCGAACAGACTTTATTTGTTATAAAAAAAAGATAGAATACAAAGTGTATATATTTAAATAAATGTTAATATGTGAAGGTTATCGTAATATAAAAATATTAATATATAATAAGAATGGATAATAGATTATTTTATTCAATTTTTTACAAAATTAAGGACCGCATTTTTTTGTAAAATTAGACATGTAAATATGTATAAATTATTTCTATATTGTATAATGTGTATATATATATATGTACGCATACACCTACGATTCATTCTATACACTGCCAATATATCATCTTACATTTTTCTTCGGAGATTTCTAAGAATTTAACAAAGGATCGAAAGACAGGAGAGAATAAGGTTAGAAGGAGGTATTCGAGTTTTGTATAAACATCGCACGAAATATACGTGTCTATCTCTTTTTAAGACTTGAGAGAGAGAGAGAGAGAGAGAGAGAGAGAGAGAGAGAGAGAGAGAGAGAGGCGACGATCGCATGTAAACAATAGTTGACCGACGAATTTCCAATCTTTGGATCAATGACAAAACAAAACAAAGAGAAACGTTCGTCTCATATTACTGAAGGATATTTAAATGTATCAAGCATTACGAGAAAGTTTTTTTGGACATACATCTATATACTATTACTTGAACGTTATCTTCCATCCTTCTTTTCATTCCCTCCTTCCTTTCCTCTTCCTTCCTTTTTCCTCTCATACGCATTCCCTAGCGAGATGGACGACTACCG
>NC_057707.1:3001893-3014432 GCF_014466175.1 Vespula pensylvanica | reverse complement strand
ACTTTTCTCGTTAGTTTTACGATATTTTAATCAGTGATGTATCATTAATTGTTTCCCATCGATCGTATTTCGTATTACGTAAGATTTTCGTACATACGTGCATCATACATACGTTCATACATACATACACATATACCACACACAAACACAAATACATGTATAGGTACTGTTTTATAACGTATATACGCACACATGTACGATTTATTCCATACACTTCTCTTACATTTTTTCGTACATTTCCAAGAATTGTACTAAGGATCGGAAGGAATAGGAGAGAAGAAATTTAAGAGAAGGTATTCGAGCTTTATATAAACCATTGCACGGTATAACCTCGTATAGATAAGTCTATCTCTTTTTAAGATGTAATGTAGGCTTAATAAAGAGAGAGAGAGAGAGAGAGAGAGAGAGAGAGAGAGAGAGAGAGAGAGAGAGAGAGAGAGAAAGAAAGAAAAAGAAAGAGAGAGAGAGAAAGAGTGAGAAAGACAAAAAGAGGTAACGATCGACATGTAAATAATAGCTGAGCGAAACAGGACAAATTTACAAGAAGTATTTCGATCGAAGACGAAACAAAAACAATCGACGTTCGACTCCTTCATTACTGGAGGATATTCAGACGTATAAACATCTACGAAAGAGCTTTCTTGAAGGTACTTATATGCTTTATTACTTGAACGTTGTCATTTTTAATTCGTATGAATATACATCGATCGGGAGTGAAGCAAAAATTCCTAGATGGGTAAATAAAAAATTCTAGGTTAGTAATGACGCAATTTTAAGATGAAGAAAAAAATGAGCGATCGATTTTTAATATCACTCTTGGAAATTTTTATTCATTCTGTTAAGTATATACTATTCGATGCGTATATAATTATTCGATATTAATAATGTTTTTTCATTAGGTAGATTGATAAATTATAATTATACATTGGAATGTGTATAATTTATAACATACATAATACTCATACAAATGTATAATTATAATTTATAACCTATAACACAGGCACAGTACGTATGAAGATTGTTTTATTTTACTCTATATACTTCTTTCGTACTTTCGTGTATAATAGATATGTACGAGTGAGTGTAAATATATGTTGAAAAGTTCAAAGTAAATTATAACATTAAATTTTAACGTTTAGGTTAAGTGTGCCAACGAACTATCTTTCTCTCTCTCTCTCTCTCACTCTTGCTCTCTCTCTTTCTTTCTACTACACTGTAGTGTACCTATACTGTACTGTTTCGTTTGTCCTGTTCCAGGAAATTCGTTTTCACGAGAGAATGTAAACAGAATACAGTCGAGCATTTGGCTTTACAGTTGAGAGACTGGGGGTTAACCTCCTCAGAGTAATACGATATCTGGAGGTGACACAGCCACGAATTTTCTGTAACAGTATATATATGTATATATATGTATATATATGTATATATATATATATATGTAGATACATAGGTTAGTAATATTGTTTTCTTCACTTGACCATTCTAATAAAAATTTATCTCTATTGTGTGTGTGTGTGTATATATATTTATTGTAAAATAAGTGAACTTATATATGTGTTATTAATATTTTTCAGAAAATATTCTACGCAGTGTCTTCCTCGTCTCTTCAATTTGTTTTCTCTTGTCTGCGTAATGTCTTCATAATGGTGAGTGTTGTTATTTTTATATATCCATTTTTACCGGTGTTAAATTGTGTCTCTTTATATTTTACTTAATTGACACATATATTGAATGTATGATCATAAACTATAATTTAGATTATTTATATAAATATTTAATATCATGAAATATAATTTACTTGATATACATTTCATAAGAGAATGGAATTAGAATCAATTATATTTTAATTATTATCATCTATATCATTTGTCTATCCTACTAGAATTATTAATGTAATTTGTAATAATATAATCTTATCCATTGTAATTATATCATCGTTGAACGTTCAAGCAGTATGTCAAATCGTTGATTTTAATGTAATCAAAGTAAATTAAATGTTAATTCGTAAATCCTTTTATTTTATTATTTTTTTTTAATTTTTTTATTTTTTATTTTTTTTTAATGAAACAATTCTTTCTCTATATTATAACCACAACGATTTATTTTGTTTTCTCTGTTCATTTTTTATTTTTTTCTGTTTCCTTTTACTTTTTTTTTTTTGTTTATATTTTATTTTTTTCTTTTTCAGATCACAGATCGCATTCGTTGCGTGAATCGCAATCGTGCATTGTTTCGAAAAAATAAAAGAAGAATCGTGAAGTAGAGTCAGTGTTTGTTCGTTAATTTCACTTTGTCCGGTGTGTCGCGATTTAAATTGATTTTTAGAAGTATGCGGGCTTGTATTGACTGCGCGCAAAGCGGTCATAGAGTCACAATGTTCTCTCTCGTATAAAGTTTTCTTTTTCTTTCTCTCTCTCTCTCTCTCCTTTTTTTATATTTTTATTTATTTCAGTTGTCAGACAGATCGTACATATACATATACGTATATAATAGCAGAGATTTTATAATTAAATTCAGTGTCGTCTCGTTAGTTAGTAAATAATTATCGCGTGTTTAGAGTCAAAGTGCATCATTGAAGATCTAACATCAATATCCAGAAACAATTTCAACGAATGCTTGATGTTCCTCCAACTACGTCACATATTTGAGCTGATACGAATCACAACCTCTCCTTTAATTTCGAGTTACAACGTGGACGAGTGTTTTGGAGCCATCAGAGAGCTTCGAAATTAGTAAGTGAACAAATTTAACTCCCTTACGATGATATTCAATCATGCGGTAGATGAAAGTTTCCAATCGGAGAGTTTACACGTTTGTAAATTTTCTCTCTTTTCTTTTCTTTTCTTTTTTTTTTTTGTTTATTTCCAAATAAATTATTGATGAACACGTGCGAGTTACTCCTCTTTTTTCTTTCTTTTTTTTTTTTTGATTCACGAGTAAAATGCATTTTTAATAGTACTGCATACGCGTATACATTTTTCATTGTTTGTCTCTATTGTGTACTTGTTTATATTAGCACGGGATATACAAGGTCTTCTTGTTTTAATTAATTAATTAAGTATTAATAATAATAGTAATAATGATAACAACGACCACAAAAATAATAATAATAATAATGGTAATAATAATAGTAGTAATTAAAAATATCTAATTACGAATATTTTATGTTCGTTTCGTTTCGTTTCGTCTCGTCTCGCCTCGTCTCGTTTCGTTTCGTTTCGTTTCGTCTCGTTTCTCATAACTTTAATTTAAAAGTCAGAAATTTTATCATTTTACTTTGTCGAAAGTGTATGGAAAATATAATATGTTTTTTTACCCTAGTTTTGTATATATAAAAAAAGTTATTTCTATCTACATGTAGGATATAGAATACGTTATATATATATATATATAATAGACAAGAAAATGATTCGTGATTGGTAGATCCTGGATTATAAGTGACACGCAATATGAATTTATTAATTGATTAGGACGGACCTTTGTAAAAATGCTTCGACTGAGAAGCTTTTTCAATATCATATATAAACCCTGAATTTCCATATTTCACCGATTGATTTTATTCTTTTTTTTTTTTTTTTTTCCTTCAAGATAAATTAGTACTGTTATTTCAAAGCTTATATATGTGTACATGAATGCGTGTGTAATGTAAATTCGATATTATTTTTATTTCGAAATCTTGAAGCAAAAGGAAAAAAAGAATACAACAAAAAGGGAAAGAAAGAGAAAAGAAAATGAAAAAAAAAAAAAAATCGAATTTCGTTGGAAAAACTTGATTAGCAAACAGTCGAATTTGTTTTGCAAAGGGGACAAATTTTATTTCCGAACGCGGGGGTGGGAGACGGTGGTTTAATGTGATTTGCAAAAGGGTGAATTTGATTCGTGGAAAAAGTTGATTTTGTAGTGCAAGACCTGTTATACTTTCTATTTTTTACCTTTTTTCTTTCCATTTATTATCGATTTGGTTAGGATAATCGTATACGTCGTCATCGTCATCGTCATCGTAGTCAATCGAGAGAAACAAGGAGTTGAATTTCTCTCACCAAGTGATTCAATATTTGTATTGCCCAGACGAAGAGCATATTATCGCGTATCAATCAAGAAGAGTCAATGTTTGCGTGGAAAACGTCGTTGATGGTACTGCTCGAAGAAAATATTGACGCGTACGAACGTACCCTATGCGTACCTATTTTCTAAGATGCCGTTGCCATCTATCTCTCTCTCTCTCTCTCTCTTTCTCTCTCTCTCTTTCTTTGAGAGAAAATTTCTATCCGACGGGAGAAATTCTCCTGATCTATCCTCATCTTATACCTTTACACCGTCAATCATCAACGAATAGGAGAAGGAGGCACGAGAATCTCCGATCTCATTCCAAATACACATATATACATACATACATACATATATATAGGTGTATATAGATGTATATTATACATAAACATCGATCGTTTCGTCAGATAGAATTTTGGATTTCAATGCTGTCTGTGGTACGCCATTGCATGCTTTTCTACGAGCGAGAGAAAGGCATTTTTACGTTCTCTCTCTCTCTCTCTCTCTCTCTCTCTCTCTCTCTCTCTCTCTCTCTCTCTCTTTCTCTCTTTTTTTTTTTTTGTTAGGTATTAACTCTGATTTTTAATGTACTAGAATTCAGTAACGTTTATCTTTATAAAAAATATTATATATAATTTGAAGGATGTATTTTGTATAAATGATTGTATTTTTTACTCCATATTATCCTTTTTTATACTGTGTGTTTTGTGTGTGTGTGTGTGTCTGCGTAGAAAAGAATATAAGAGAAAAGAAGTTTCATTGAATAGGGAAAAAATTTTTCTAACGAATTCAACAATTTTTATGAACTTGTTCTTTCTTTCTTTCTTTCTTTCTTTCTTTCTTTAGTCTTTCTTTTTTTCTTCTTTATATGACTTGAAAGAGTATAAAAGTCGCATTAAAAAAATTACATAAAAATTTGATTTTCGTGTATTATCGGAGGTATTACCAATAGAAATTTACGCGTCAATCTTCATGATTGGCACATAATAAGTTTTTTCTGTAATTTTTTCTTTTTTTATCTAGATAGTCTAAGAAAATTTTATCACATTTTTCTCGATAATTTTCTATCGTTCTTCCTCTCTCTCTCTCTTTCTCTCTCTCTCTTTTTTCTCTTGCTCGTATTTTCAAACTCACGGGAAAGATCACGTGACACCGTCAGTCGTCGTACGAGCTATAACTCTAGGAACAAGAATGTCCTTGGAAAAACGTAGCGAACCATTTCTCTCATTCTCTCTCTCTCTCTTTCTCTCTCTCTCTCTTTCTCTCTTGACATATTCGAATCGCGTGCAAAATTCGATCGTAACGCTGTGCTTCTAACACACCAACTCTCGACGATGCGACATTACGATCGATAGTTTTCAGAAGTGTGTGTGGATTTTTGAAGGAAATGCGATTTTCCCTTAGTATCTGAAAATTCAATTTTCCCTGGACCCTATCCCCCTATCCCCCTATTTCCCTCCCTTCTCCCCTTCATCCCCACCCACATACAACATACCCTCTCACTCTCTTTCTCTTTTCAATCCTCGAATGGAACTGCGTGTAACGAATTTGTGAAAATGTTTTATTTTTATTGCACTCCCATGCTTTTCTGCATCTATGTATGTATGTATGTATGTATGCATGTATAATATATGTATGTGTATTTGAGTGTATGTATGTATATACGTGTTGCGACTCTTAACCATAAAAAATATATAGTGCAACCTGGACGGAATTATCGTATCGAACTTGGAAATCTTTCGAGCTTGTTTTTTTCTATAAAATTGATCGATTTCATATTATTTTATCATTCTCTCTCTTCCTCTCTGTTTCATTTTATTTATTTATTTATTTATTTATTTATTTATTTATTTATTCGTTTCTCCATTTTTGATTATCTCTATCGTTATCCTTTATTTTTCTCTCATTTTTATTTTACTCTTTCGTTTCCTCTCTTCTTTTTTGTTCTTTTTTTATTTATTCAAGAGAAAAAGAGAGAGAGAGAGAGAGAGAGAGAGAGAGAGAGAGAGAGAGAGAGAGAGAAAGAGAATAGTGAATGCTCGTACAGTAAAATGAGATAGGAAACGTAAAATACATACCTTGAAACATGTGATACAAAATTCTTGGTGGTAACTCGAGGATGTTGTTGCTTTAAGCATCGAATCTCTGTTAGAAAAAGAGAGAGAGAGAGAGGGAGAGAGGGAGAGAGAGAGAGAGAGAGAGAGAGAGAGAGAGAGAGAGTTAGTGGTAGCACTATAGTCAAGTGAGAGTACAGAGAGTCAAAGTGGACGTGAGAAAACGCTCTCTCGTTGCGTTTGGCGGCCGAAGGGTCTATTATCAAGTTGAAAGACATGGTAGATATAGCAAAGCGGACTTTGAGATAGATAGATAGATAGATAAAGAGAGAGGGAGAGATCGCATGGATTGCGTCGAGATTACTGGCTTTATTGAACGATGTAGGCCACTTGTTCGTTTCTGTCGTTGTTGTTGTCGTCATCGTCGTCATCGTCCTCGTCGTCGTCGTCGTCGTCGTCGTCGTCGTCGTCGTCGTCGTCGTACTTCGTGAAGATCTACTTGACAGCTATGACGACGACAAACACCATACATACTTAAACCAAGCGTGAAAAGAAATCCTTTTCTCTCTCTCCTTCTCTCTTTCTCTCTTTCTCTCTTTCTCTCTTTCTCTTTCACACCACAGACATATACCAATAAACTTTCAATGAGAAATATTAAACGTGAATGACGATTAAGAATAAGAGGATGTTCGAATGGGCTTAAGTAATTCTAGGATATTTTTATTGTAAATATAATATGTAAAATTGTTAAGAAAATGAGAGAGAAAGAGAGAGCGAATGAGATGATATTATTAGTGATAAATTTGATTAATTTTCGATTATCGAATGGTTTTATTTCGAGGATAGAGAAAATTTATATTTTATTTAATTCGTCAGTTAGATTCGTTAATGATGTCTATTATAATTATCGTCGTTTCTTAATAATTTTTTTATAATTTTTATTTTTCTTCTCTCTCTCTCTCTCTCTCTCTCTCTCTCTCTCTCTCTCTCTCTCTCTCTCTGTGTGTCTCTCTTTCTCTCCTTCTTTCTCTCTCTCTTCTTTTTAACTTCTTTCTTTTTCTTTTTCTCTTAACTTTATCGGTAATTGGAAAAGTTTTCTTTACTGAAGTTTCCATTGGAAACAAGTAAAAATCGTTTGAAAGATAAAACAATTTTCTACAATTACATATAAATTATATGACATAATACGTCTATTATATATATATATATATATATATATATATATATCTTTGTAAAAGTACGTTATATAATCATTTTACTTTCTTATAAATAATGAACGTTTAAACGATGCATATTTATTTTCGGATCTTAAAAGCTTATGCACATGTGTATGCATAATTGTTGATCTAACTAAATGCATATCATTGACCTAATCGTGTTTTATTCACGCAAAATTCGTACATGGTCGTTAATCTTCATTGAAATATTATTGAACATAAGTATAAAATAAAAGAATATATCTACACATATATACGTATATATTTTATCTTCCAAAATTTACACATATTGGAGATAACACATATTGGAAGTTTCAAGTGAGAAAGAGAGATCGAAATAGTGATAGAGGCATATATAGATGGATCGTTCGAAAAGCGATTCTAACGGATGCATGTATGGTGTACGGATAAAACTTTTCAATCGTCCGCAGTCGACATGTAAATATTTGTTGAAGCTTACACGAACGTAAAACGTTACTCTTGTGCTAGCAGTTAGAAGAGAAGAGAAGAAGGAGAGAAGAAGCCATACGTTGCTTTAATATCGCGAACGCAATTTAAACGTGCGGAATCGAAGAAAACACACAAGTTTTATTAGAAATTGACTTGGGAGAAAATACTACTTCTTCTCTTATTTTGTTTTTATTTATTTATTCATTTTTTTCTCTTTTATTTTTTTACAACTTCTTTTCTCTTTCTTATAATCTCGATTAATTCACATCTTCTGATATATATATATATATATATAAATTTGATTAATTAATTGAGCACATTAAAATCGATTGTATAATTTATATTAAAAGAACTTAAAATTTTGTAGAAATATATATATATATAAACTTATCTATTGGTTTATATATATTATTTTGATTAATTAATCGATCGCATTAAAATCGATTGTATAATTCATATTAAAGGAATTTTAAATTACGCATAAGAACATAAATATATCTCACTCATATATTATATATTGTTATAGAGAATAATGAAGTCATTCTAGAGAAGATAAAATTCACAAAAAAGAAATATATTATTTCAACTAATTAACGATTCGATTTATCCGTCTTTCGTATTAGATTCGCGTTGCATAAGTTTTGCATCATCTTTATATACGCAAAAGCGAGAGACTGAATGACGAAAAGAGAGAGAGAGAGAGAGAGAGAGAGAGAGAGAGAGAGAGAGAGAGAGAGAGAGAAATATAAAAACGAGAGAGAGAGAGAGAAAAAGAGAGATAGATGGAGATGTTTTTCACGAAAAAGAAGTGTGTGTGTAGTATATAGTATTTCATAAAGCTACGGGCTATTTTTTCGGGAGATTGAATAAAAAAATATTTTTCCTTCGGGGAAATAAGTCATAGATAAATAGTAACGTTTAGCAAGATCTTTTTTATTTATTTTAATCGCTTTTATTATTTTTTTTTTTTAATCTTTTTTATATCGTTTATTATATATATATATTTTTTTTATATTTATTTCTTTTTTTCGACATACAATAATTGAAATATAAACGATCGAAGCTAAAAGAAAAGAACAGTAAAAAGAAAGTACACGATTACAATACATACTCATATCATTTTTATTTGTCATACTATTTTTCTTCCCTATTAAAGAAAATGGGCGAACGAAATAAATAAAAAAAAAAAAAGAAAAAAAAAAAAGAATAATTATAATAATGCAGAAAGAAAAAAAAGAGAAGTCAAAGGAAAGTAACAAAACATGAGAATTCAAGGCCGTCGTTATAATGATTTTTTCATTGTCGAACAAATTCTAATTAAATCATTATTACAATTACCAACAATATAAATATGTAAATTAAAGAATTCTAGCCGACAAATCGAACAATAATAATAATAATAACAATAATAATAATAATAATAATAATAATAATAATAATAATAATAATAAAATAGGAAAACTGAGCAAAGGATTTCTTTTTTATCTTAAAAAAAAAAAAAAAAAAAAAAAAAAAAAAAATCGATCGGATTATTTTAGAACTTTCTAAGGTTAATCGTTCTAATCCACCAAGTTATTTTTTTTTCTTTATAAAAAATTTTCTGCTTTTTTTTCTTTTTCTGTTTTCTTTTTTTTTTTTTCGTATTCTCTTCTTTATCTTTATTTTCATCGTTGTGTCATTGTTTCAATCACGGCCGTGTCCTTCTCATCCTTGTCACACTCGTATAAATTCTTATTCGCGATAGAGGACTACGAGACGCCAGCGTATTGTTGTACAACCTTCGACCATTCCTTCGGGAAGGATCTTTGAATGTGAGAAAGGACCTTTTTGATTTGACGCGTCTCCTCTGGGGTACACTGTGGACAAGAACCTCTCAAAACCAGTGGTGCCAAACCTGTGGATATAAATGACAATATTAACTTATATTAGATACTATTATATATACTAGATAATATTACATATTATATTTATTTATTCTTTTATTTCTTATCTATATTTTTTATCTACAAGATTGATGAAAAAAAAAAAAAAAAAAAAAAAAAAGAAGTTTATAAGTGAACCAAAAGTTTTTAGATGATTTTTAAAGTCAATTACTCTTTTTCCAGATTAATTAGGTCAATCTTCTTCACCTTTTCTTTTTTTTTTTTAATTGTAAAAGTACGATGCCTACGACGCCACGAAAAGAAGTAATTAATCGTTAATGTAATTTAAGAATTTTTGAGCCACTTAAAAATTGTTGATGTCTATCTTGTATCTATCTATATCTTTCTCCCTCTCTCTTTTTCATCTCTTTCTCTCTCTCTCTCTCTCTTTTATTCGTTACATAGAGTAGTCGTATAACGAAGGATTAACGTTTCTCTCGATAATCGAAATTGGGAATTTACTTGTCGGTATAATGGACGACCGAGCGAACGATTTCGGTTTAATAATTAATCCGGTACAATTAGTACGTTCGATCGGTGTGACTTGAATGGCTAACCATGCTTAATGCATCGTGAATTTTCAATACGTTTTTATCTCTCGTTCTACATCTTGCATTATCGTTCGATCCCGACTACTTACAGAACAATTTGTTTTATTCTCTACTGGACTTGAAATTATAGAGAGGTTTACTATATCTACTATAATTATATCTATCTATCCATCCATCCATCTATCTATCTATATTATCTCTTTTTAATAACGGAAGCAATCAATGTGAACATTATAATATATATACTTAGTATCTCTGCGTGTGCGTGTGTATCATATTCGTCAATTTGTTGCAATTATTTTTCTTACTTCCTTAAATTTCGTTAACAATTAATTTATCAACAAAAAAATTGCTATCCGCTTAACAACATCGTTCGACACTCGAACAATACCAATATGATATTTATTAGGACGCCTCGAAAAGTTTTACTTTAAGAATGAAATTTGTTTATTAGAAAAAAAAAAAAAAAGAAAAAAGAAAAAAGAAATCTTTGAACTCTTTACTTTTATAAATCTTATATAATTGTGATTACTAATCGTTAGTTCTAATCCTTTATATATATATTTATTTCTTTATATACATATATATATATATATATATATATATATATACGCGTGTGCGTGTAGTATTAGAAACGCGGAAGGATCATTCGATCGACTAGGATCGAATTAATTTCGATAATGGAAAACGATTGATCGTGGAGTAAATACAATTTTCAGGATCTCTCTCTGTCTCTTTCTCTCTTTCGATCTTTCTCCCTCCCTCTCTCTCTCTCTCTCTCTCTCTCTCTCTTTCAAAACGATTTGCATCATCCGATGCGTAAACTGTTGTATTTGTATAGTCGAGTTTACGTTTAACAATGGGAAAGGCAAACGTTTAGCCATTTTCGTTTGAAAACATTTTCGAAATAGTTAGACGTTTGACACTGGTTGTTAAACGACATATACATACTTTTCAAGCGTCTTCCAACAGGATCGCAGGGTGCCTCGCCCAAAGCACACTTCAGTTGTCTTCTCAAGTAACGTTGGTCGCTCAAAGCCATGTTCAATTGATCTTCAGAGACACGAGATCTTCCAGACTGTTGTTCGTCGTTTGATTCCGCGTTAGAGATCAATATACATATGGAAAGTAAGATAATCTGCGAAAAAATAAATCAAAAGCAAATGAGGAAATAAATAAAATAGGAAGAAAGCGTTTTACCTTCGCAAGTTTGTACACGATCGACGATACTGATATTTTGCGAGATATTTAAAATGTTTTAATTAATAGCAATTGTCGGATTAATTAAAAATTTATTTTTTTTTTAATTTTGTCTAAGTTTCCCGTATGATAATACGAGTGAAAAAGATGATATAAAACGGTGCCAAACTTTCTATAGCTTCGAAAGAAAAGAAAAAAAGAAAAAAAAAAAAGACAGTTTAAATAGCACGTATAAAAAAAAAAAAGAAACAAATTCAAGATATCCCATTGAATGCGAAAAGCGAAGTAAATAGTATCGTCAAACTCTGCACCCACGCGTACACACATACACACACACACGCACACTCTCTCTCTCCCCTATTCTTGTATATTTATTTATTTATTTTCTTTTCCATTTATCTCCCCTTTCTCGTTCACTCTCGTTCTATCCGTGCCGTGTAAGAATAGTAATTTCGTTCTTATTTTATACGTGGGGAATGCAGTGATGTTATTATTGTTACTCTTAAAGAGGATTAAGAAGAGGGAGAAGAGAGGGGGGCGGATTAAGAAAAGAAAAGATAGGAAGAGGAAAAGAGATAGGGATAGAAGAGATGGAGATGGAGATATTAGGTAACTCTGGGAGTGAAAGAGACAAAGATGCAGAGACAGAAAGAGAGATAGATAGATATATGAAGATAGTAGATAACTGACAGAGAGAAAGACAGAGAGATAGAGATAGAGATAGAGATAGAGATAGTAACTAACTAACAAGGAGAGAGAGAGAGAGAGAGAGAGAGAGAGAGAGAGAGAGAGAGAGAAGACGAGCTTTTAAGCTTTTGCTGTTAGAGCTTTAAAGACGTACGTCTGCTAACGTCGACGACCCTCCGGAAGGGCTGACGCTTTTGAAAGATGGACGTTTCTTCGGCCGTTAGACCGAAGCTTAATCGTTAGAGCTCGTACGATGTATATAATAGGATCAAACGAGCTAGAAGCAGCTAGCAGCTCGTTTCCTTACGTTACCGCAATAAGTTAATGTACGCGTCAGAAGGAAGATGCAGGGAATATGCGAGAGAGAGAGAAAGAGAGAGAGAGAGAGAGAGAGAGAGAGAGAGAGAGAGA
>NC_057707.1:2989209-2996709 GCF_014466175.1 Vespula pensylvanica | reverse complement strand
TCCCTCCCTCTTTCCTTTCTCTCTCTCTCTCTCTCTCTCTCTCTCTCTCTCTCTCTCTGTCTTTTTCTGTCTCTGTCTTTGTCTCTGTCTATTCTTCTCTTTCCTTTATTTCTTTTTCCATTTTTTTTTTCATTCCTTTCGAATTTATGATCGATATTTGCAAATATCAAATTTTTATATATATATATATATATATATATATATACATATTTGTTAATTATTCATTTTGTATCATTCTCTGTCTTGTCTCTTTCTCTCTCTCTCTCTCTCCTTTTTTTTTAAATATTTCCTTTTTTGTTTTTTATCTTGTTTTAAATTCATGACTATTTTTTGCGAACATCAAACTATCAATCTCTATAACGACAAATTTTTCGATTTATTTTTTTTCTCGTATTTTTTGTTTGTTTGTTTGTTTGTTTGTCAAAGTGGTAATTATCGGAGAAACGTCGAGTGAAAGGCTGTTTTTGTTTATATATTATTTGAAAGGAAAGTTAAACGAATTGTAAATATGTAGTAATGAATGAAATAATTTTTAGAAAGTGCCGTGTCAAATAGCGACCCATATATTTAAAAATAAGTCGGTACTTTTTAAGATCTATCAATTCTTTCTTTCTTTTATTTTTTTCATTTGTGTCAATATTTTTTCTTTTCTGCATTATTCAATACTCAATTTATTTATAATTTATTTATGAATTTTTTATTTCGAGGCACGTCACGCATATGAATCTTTTTTTTTCTGATCAGCTGTAAAAACGATGTACAATCTCTCTCTCTCTCTCTCTCTCTCTCTCTCTCTCTCTCTCTCTCTCTCTCTCTCTCTCTCTCTTTCTCTCTGTTATTCTTTATGATCATTTGAAAATTTCGTTAAGGTCTCTTTTAATCGTTATCTTTTTTTAACCACTCTTTTACGCTTTATCCAATACCAATCTATTATTTATTTGTAACTCCTTTTTTTCCTTAGACCATTAACTATAAAAACAGTTTATAATCTATCTCCCTTTCTCTCTCTCTCTCTCTTCTCTTTCTTTCTCTTCGTAATTCGATTTTTATCATGGAAGGTGAAGAAGCATCGTCGTTCTCGTTAGGCCACATCGTTACGAGGCAAACTCTAACGAAATTAACAACCACCATTCCTTCCTTTTTCCTCTTTCTGCAATTTGCTTCTTTTTTCTTTTATTCTTATCTCTCTTCCGTTAGTTTCTTTCTTTTTCTCACTTTTCTCCTTTTCTTTTCTTCTCTTTTTTAACATCTCGAGAAAACAAAAGCAATCTCTCGCGAGTGAATTTTCAAGAGTTCGTAGGACAACAACGTCGTCGAATCGCTACTTTCCATTTTTTACGCTTTCACTCTCTCTCCCTCTCTCTTTTTTTCTCTCTCCTTCTCTCCCTCCTTTCCAAGAGAAAAAGAGAGTAAGAGAGAGAGAGAAAGAGAGAGAGTGCGTTAGAGAGTGAGAAAGAGAGAGAAAGAAAAGGTGACAGTGGCGGCAAAATGCCGATAAACTAGCGGATTTAATAGACGGTCGATGCGGCACACCCAACTCCTCGGCTCGTTGCCCGCTACGTGTGCGTGTCCGCGACGATAACAGCATCGAAATGGTGTGAAGATAGTATGTATTCGAAAAAGAGAGAAAGGAGAGGGAAAGATAAAAAAATCAAGAGAGATAGAAAGAAAAGAAGAGAGTAGAATAAAATAAAATCAAAAATAAAACAAAAAGATAGGGAAATGCTGCGAATAAAAAAAAGATCAGCTGTGAAGTATCTCATTGATTTTGTCAATGAATATTTTCATGAAACGAAGATGGACATTAAGAAATATCGTGTTAGAGAATGATAGGAAGTTAAATACTGAGATAAGGAGCATTGTGTTATATATATATATATGTTTGTGTATGTATGTGTATGTGTGTATAAAAAATAAGAATACTTAAAAGTATAGAATAGTAGTATAGAATGCACAGATACCATGCAAGGTATTAAGAGATAGGACAAAAGACAGAGTAAGAGATAGATAGATAGATAGATAGATAGAGATAGAGAAAAGAGAATAGGATAGAATAGAATTAAAACAAAAAGGGCGAAAGGACGAAAGGACCGTGAATAAAAAAAAACGATCAGCTGTGAAATGTCATTGATTTTGCATCCGAATGTGTGTGAATGAAACAAAGATCAAATGTTTAGAAAAAGAAAATTTCAATTGTATATTAAAAAAATTAATACAAGGGAAGAGTATTCTTGAATGTACTGGATACACCATATAGAGAATTAAAAGATAGAGATAGAGATAGAGGAAATAGAATGGAATAGAATAAAAAAGAAAAAGCGAAAGACTGTGAACAAAAAGAAATTAGTCAGCTGTGAAATATCATTGATTTTACACCTTAATATATGTATGAAACAAAAACGGACATTAGGAAATATTGTGTTAGAAAATGAAAGGAGAAAAATGAAATTGTTTAGTAAAAGGAAATTGCGATTGTATTAAAAAAAGAAAAAATCAAAAGTATAAAGGTATGGCAGAGAGTAGTATTGAATGTACTGATACCATACAAAGGATTAAGAGATAGAAAGAGAGAGAGGTAAAGATAAAAAGAGAGGGAAAGAAAAAGAGAAAGATATATATATATATACATGGAGATAGAGAGAATGGAATAGGATAGAATAGAATGAAAAAAGAAAAGCGGAAAGCTTTGAATAAAAAAGACAAATCTGCTGATAAATATAATTGATTTTGTAAATGAATTTATGAATGAAAGAAAAATGGACATTAGGAAATGTTGTCTTAGAGAATGAAATAATACTGTTAATACTACTAATGCTACTAATGCTATACTAATGCTATACTACAGGATTAAGAGATAGAAAAAGAGATAGACAGAGAGAGAAAGATAAAAGGATAAAAAAGAGACAGACAGGAACGAGATGGAGAAGAAGAAAATTTGTGAGATTATATTTGAAATATATATATATATATATATATATATATATATATATATATATTGAATATAAAAATACATAGACGGAATATGTTGATACGATACTATCGTTTAACAGAAATGAATAGGATGTAAAAAGGAATACATAAAAATAATATTGACAAGTCGACAATTGTCGATTGTATTTGTATGTAAAATAAAAAATACATATGAATGCGTACAACACATGTATTATAGAATATGGCGACATGATACAGTGGATCAAGAGATATAAAAAAGGACGGGAAAAGGGTGGTAAAAGGGACAAGAAAAAAAATTGTGATTGTTTAAAAAAAAAAAAAAAAAAAGAAAAAAAAAGAAAATAAAAACGCAATGTAACAAATAAAAAAGAGAAGTAAAAAAATTTACAAATACGTTCTATGGGATATACAGACACGATGGAGAGGGAGAGAGGGAGAGGGAGAGGGAAAAAGAGAACAAAGGACAGAGGGAGAACAAGAGAAAAAGAGAAAGAGAAAGAGAAAGATAGAGAAACAAATGGAAGATTGACGAATCGAAAAATGTGATCGTATTTATATAATAATAAAAAAAAATATATATGTATATATAAACACACATATACACAAGTACATACACTGCAGAATATAGCGACATGATACGGAAGATTCAAGAGATACAAAAAAAAGAGAAAGAGGGAAATAGAAAAGAAGAGAGACAAATGAACAATAAAAGAGAATCGTGATTCTAATAAAAAACGATAAAAAAAAAAGAAAAAAAAAAGAAAAAGAAAAAAACGCACAAACAAAAGAATAATATACAAGTACAACATCATGTAGATTGAATATATATTATACAGACAGAAGAAAAGAGGACGAAAAGAAAAATGCGAAAGAGACAGAGATAAAAGAGAATCGTCATTATAAAAAAACAAAAAGAAAGTGTGAAAATATAAAACAAACAGACGAGCAAACAGAAGCATATACATTATACAGACAGGACACGCTGAGGATCGAGAGACAGAAAAAGAGAGGGGAAAAAAAAAAGAGAAAAAGAGAAAGAGAGAGAAGCTAACATAGAGTAGATACGAATCGAGACAGCAGAGGTTTGGAGGTGGGATAAAAGAGGGTGGAGGTGTGAGAGGAAAAATTGTACGTTGTATCGATAAAGATTACACGAACCGGATTCGTCGATCCACTTTTAGCGAATACGAGCTTTCGCGGGTGCCAAGGGAATACCATCGTCGTCGTTGTCGTCGTAGTCGTCGTCGTAGTCGTCGTCGTCGTTCGTTGGTTGCTATCGTTGCTACCTTTGGTACATACGATTTGTGCCAGTCGCCTCTCTTCTCTTCTATGCTTGCTGCTTGCTTTTTTTTCTGCCTGTCCTTTTTTCTCTTCCTTTTTTTTTCCTCTTTTTATTTTCCCTTTTTCCCTTTTTTCCCTTTTTATTTTTTTTTATTTTTTTTTATCCGGTTTCCTCCGGTCTTCCTCTCGCGTAGAAAATGGATATCGAGAAGCGCGTGAGGCTACACCGACTATATTCTACATACATACATACATATATATATATATATTCATGTATGACATATGCATATATATATATATATGTGTGTGTGTATATCATACGTTGGTATATGTATATATGTATATGTATGAATACGTGTATATATTTATATGTGTATGTATGTATGTATGTGAATGTGTAGATGAACAGAGTAGAGCCACCCTTCGAACGGTCAATAGCGTTCGGATCGTTCACGCGAACCCAGCGAATTACGTTGCATCCTAGATCGGGAAAAAAAAAAGAAAAAAAAAAGAAAAAGAAAAAGGCTTACCCGAAGTAATAGGGTCGTCGTCTCTCTCTCTCTCTCTCTCTCTCTCTCTCTCTCTCTCTCTCTCTCTCTCTCGGCTGGTTAATTAGCGATGCTTTAAGCTTGATTTGTCTCTCGTTTCTTTTTTTCCTTTTGGCCTTTTTTCGTTTGTATCCTTCTTTTTTTTTTTTTTTTGCTTTTTGGACTTCGTTATTTTGCTCGTTGTCGACTCTCTTTGTATTGTTCCTGTTATTTCTTCTTTACTATTTTGCTTTTCTTTTCTTTCTTCCTCTTGCTTTTTCATTTTTTATGCAAAATAAGCAATAACACGTACGTAATATTATAACGAATCGATATATTTTTGGCAGATGTCTTCTTGATCCTTCTTCCAACAGATTTTCTATCTTAAACTACGAGGATTGTAAGAATTCTAATGCAATTATGCGAAATTGCATTTGCTTTATTTTAATCACGTTGATTGCAATTTAATTGCATTTTGATGTTCCTCACGAGAACGATGACGTGCCGCATAGGAAGGAAGGAAGGAAAGATAAAGATAGTCGAGGAATGTTTTCTCTTTCTCTCTCTCTCTCTCTCTCTCTCTTTCTTTTTCTTATGTATGTATGTATATATATATATATATATGTATATAATTTTTAGGAAGGACACAAGAATTGCAGCGAACTCATTGCAACGTGTAATGCACGTTAAAGTACTAAAATGTTCTAGTACAATTCACAAGGAAAAGAATTTTTCAGATTAAGTAAAAGAAAGTCGATGATTGGCTTTTATTCTTTCTCTCGATTATCGATCATTTATGTTTATCTTTTCTCCTTACAATCGACTTATTAGAGCTTTTTTTTTTTTTTTAATGGCGTAGTAAACGACCTCTTAAAAATGATTTCGATGTTCTCTCAATTTCCCTTCTTTCTTTTTTTATTTATTTTTTCTTTTCTTTCTTCTCCTCGACTCTCTTTTTCAACGCCATATATTTCTTCTTTTTTCTTTCAATCGAAGACCAATAATCATAATAATCTTCCAATAAAGATCGATTTCACAAAATTTAATTGACAATTAAAAACAAAGAAAGGAAAAAAAAAAACAGAACGATGAATTTCATAAAATTTCAATTAATTTTCCATTACGAAATGGTAGAATATTTCGAGTTGGGTCTTTTCGAAAATGATTTGGTCGTATTGCCGAACTTTTTTTTCTTTTTTGATTTCTCGATCGATATCAACTCGACCAGAATTTCGCGAAATGTCAAATTAATAATTTCGTGTCGATGCCAATGTTTCATTTTATGCGCGTATTTATAGACCAAGAGAATATTTTACATGGAGGTACTTATACGAGAAAATGGAAAAAAAGAAAAAGAGGAGAAAAAGAGAAAAGAAAAAAGGAATCTATACAATCGCGACTTAACGTCCTCTACACGATATTTATTAATAAAAACGTAGAGAAGGGAACAAAGGAGAAGGGGCAAAGATGTATAAAAAAAATAATAATAATAATAAATAAGTAAATAATAATAAAAAAAAAAAAAAAAAAAAGAAAACAGAAAAAAGCTTTTCGCGATCGATCATAAAACATATTTCCGGTTAATAAAACGCTTTTATCGGATGTCTCTTCCTTTCTAAATATTTTTTTTGTCCTCTCTGTCTCTGTCTCTCTCTCTCTCTCTCTTTCTCTTCCTTTATTTTTCTTTTTATTTATCTTTTTTTCTATTTTTTTTTCCTTTATTGCATGCCTTTCCTAAAATTCCGTACAGAGAGAGGACGATATTAAACGAAGTATGATAGGACAACAATCTCGAATTTATACAAGATATCGATAAAAACTGGTTGATTCTCGTTCGGATATGATTTTTATATTTACGTGTTTTACTTAATAAAACTTTTTCGTATTAGATTATGACTTGGACGGTTATCGTTTTCTTGTCTTTTTATTTTATTTTGTATTTTCAATTTTGTCTATTTATTTATTTATTTATTTATCTATTTTCAAGAGAAAGAGAAGGAAAAAAGAACGAAAGAGAAAACAAAATTCCAAGGTGAAAGTTCACGAGACTGTGTTAAGCTCGAACGAGCAAGCTGGGTTCAGTACAACGATCGATACTTGCGAGATATCGATAAAAACGAGAGTAATCTGATTTCGACGTTTTCAATGGCGTACATATCGAAAAATTTTTTTGATTCATCTCGTTTCGATTCTCATGGACGATTACGTCTCTCGGATTACGTTTTTATATTTATTTATTTTTTATATATAGATATATATTTTTATTATTTATTTTTGTTTTTAAGATAGAGAAGAAAGAAAGAAAGAAAGAAAGAGAAAATAAATTCCAAGGTGAAAGTTCACGAGAACGTGTTACGCTCGAACGAACATACTGGTTGCTCGTTCAATGAAGAGAAAGTAGGAAAAGTCTGGGGACTCTTCGAGTTCTCTGAATGGACGAGAGAAAAGAGCGTACGTTTCCCGGAAACAGTTGTAGTTGTTACGAGCGTTTTTCTGAAAGGGAGAACATAAAAAATGAGAGAATACATAAAAAAGAATATTAGAAAATAGATGATTGTTTTCGCAAAAGTTTTTAGAAGATCATTGATTCTTATACGCTTACGTTTCTATCGTTAACACTAATAATTAATAGATATTAATAATAATTATTATTAATTCTCTCTCTTTTTTTTTTTTCTAGTCTTTTTCCAATACTGTATATACGTATATATATAATTTTTCTTTTAATATTTATCCAATT
>NC_057707.1:2979209-2984209 GCF_014466175.1 Vespula pensylvanica | reverse complement strand
TAGGTAGTTCGATGGCGGCGAGCTTTTATAGGCGCATGCGTCGCGACGGAATACACACACAAACGTAGGATACGTACGTAAGCGAACGCAACAATGGCGACCTAAGGAATTGGCGTGCGCTTCTTCACTCGATATCATTTTGACACCCCATCAGTGTTTACGCTGCCTCGATAGACGGATCTATGAAGGTGAAATTCGTTAGTGTTAAGGAAAAATATGTGACTTATAAAGGAGTAATTCGAGAAAGGAAGTGGCTCGTTATACGTCTCTCTCAAAAGTTATTTAAGCGCACGACACGATTCATGGTGTTGGTCTTTGGCGAAAAAACGCACGAACCATGTATACTTCCATATCGCGCCAGATGTAACGCACTGGTGAGTACAAACATCATTTTTCATTCTCGAACGTTATTATATTGCTCGATTGGTATTAATTTATCCACGGAGAGTCAGCCATAGTGAATGCTTTGGAAAAATGTGTAGGTTAGGTTGGACCGAGAAACTGGCATCGATGCACATATTTTCTTTTGCTTCTTTTGCCAGAGCTTCTCTATTTCTCTCTTTTTCTTTTTCCTTTTCTCGCGCTTTCTTTTCTTTATTTTGTTCTTTCCCCCCCCACCTTTTTTTTTTATTACCTTCGTTTTCTTTTTGATACGTCAGACTTAATATCGTAAAACGCGTCGTCTTGTCTATATCGTTTATCTCGACTTTAAGAATTGTCGAACGAATTTTCGTTGAAATAATAGACGAGTTATCATTTATTTACATAGTATTCCAGGCGTATAAATATTATTTCTGATATACGATACGCGATATGTCAGTACAATGCACGTTTAAGATCAGCTTTGTTAAAAAGTTTTAGTCGGTTGTATTGGTCGATCGTTTTTGAATGAAATATTTCAAACGTTGAAGGTTCGATCAATAATATAATAAGTCAATGTTTGCTCCGCGTACCAAGGTATTTCATCTTTCCTTTCCGTTTGAAAAATTTTGTATTCTTCGTTTCGTTTATTTATTCATTCTCTTTCTTTTGTTTCTTTTTTTCTTTATCATTGTTTGAGAACAACAGTGGATTTTATGATATTAACTTGCCATCAAAATTCATAGTGGTGCTCGTACGGCATGGTAAAATAGAGGAAGAGAACGAAGGAGATGAGCCACAATATTGCAGGCATGCCACCCTTCGCGAGGATGCCTTTGGGGGGTATGGGAATGGGTGTGAGCATGGGTCCTAGTGCCCCGCATCCTGAAACTTCTGCTCACCCCCATCCTCCGCCGCCACCACCTGCCGGTGCCAATCCTAAGAAAAAAAGGCGTACCAATGCCAGCGTAGCACAGCCACCCCCGCAACAACCTCCAACTGCGCAGGTACAAGTCACGTATAGATGGTAGCTCTATTGGAAATATAAGACCTTAAGAGGATATCGCATATGAGCAAAGTGATTGTTTGTTTTGTAGGATTTACTACCTCCACCATTAACCGGTTATGGGGACACGATAGTCGCGAGTAATCCGTTCGACGACACGCCCCCTCAAACCACTCAAAGTCCCATGATGCACGGCGGTCCACCACATATGCATCCTCATCATCCTCATCATATGGGTGGACCGCCGATGCGTGGTATGAGTCCTCTTACTTCTATTGGCGGTATGAGTCCTATGATGCCACACAATATGGGTAGTATGAGCCCGATGGGAAATTCACCTATGACAAATCACATGAACCACATGGGTGGGATGTCTCCTATGAATCATACGCCTATAGGCGGTATAAGTCCTATGAACAATATGGGACCGAACATGCCGCCTGGCCCAATGAATACGATGAATAATCATATGAATATGAGTCATATGGGAAATTCTCAATTAAGCGGTCCACCTATGGGCAGTCCGATGAATAACATGAACAGTGGACCCATGGGTAGTCCTATGAATAATATGGGACATAGTATGGGAAGTCCTATGGGTGGTCCGTTAGGATCACCCATGAACACCATGGGTGGATCGAATCATATGCCAAACGGACCGATGAACATGAACAATATGAATAGCCATATACCACCTAATAGTCCTTTAAACGGTCCCTCTATAAACAACGTCAATGTCAACAGTCCGTTAGGACATAATGGATCTCAACCACATCCGAATCATATGGGAAATAATCTTAGTAATATAGGAAGACCTATGAACGGTCCTATGACTACCATGAGCTCCATGGTCTCGAATAACATGAACATGAGTGGGCCGAGTCAAATGAACAATATCAATATGGGTGGTCCTCCGATGAACAACATGTCCAATATGAATATGAGCCATCATAATCAAATGGGACACATGCCAGGACCAATGGGTACGATTTCCAGCAATATAGGAGGTGGTCCACCTATGGGTCATGCCATAAATATGGGAGGATCTATGCCACCTCACGGATTTCAAGGTCCACCAGGAATGGGTCCAAAACCGATGCCTGTTTCTGCAGGAAAAGTAAATACCGCATCGTTACAATCTCCTTCGACGAGGTGTTCTTAATCGTTTAACTCTGATCATTAATTACGCAGATTTATCCTCCGGATCAAGCTATGGTATTTAACCCACAAAATCCTAATGCGCCACCGATTTATCCTTGTGGAGTTTGCCATAAAGAGGTGCACGATAACGATCAAGCAATTCCTTGTGAATCTGGTTGTAATTTTTGGTTTCATAGGTAAATTGAAGTAATATTATTATCATTATATCTTCATGATCATCATCACCATCATCATCATCATCATCATCATCGTCATCGTCATCGTCATTATTAGTATAATTATTATAGTATTTTACAACTTCCTCGATATCCGAATATATCAACTATAATCAATATCGAATAGAGGATCAATGGAAGTTTTAGTTTTTTAATTTTAATCGAATAGAGATCAAATTTTATATTTATCGTATTCCAGGGGATGCACAGGATTGTCGGAGACAGCCTTTCAACTGTTAACTGCAGAAATTTATGCCGAGTGGGTGTGTGATAAGTGCTTGCAATCGAAAAGCATACCTTTGGTTAAGTTTAAACCATAACACTTCTTGACCCGTCGTATATGCGACGCACGAGTGACTCTTTGTTAGCGTTTACACTTTGTACACGCACACACATGCGCGTGCGATTGCACACACGTATACACACACGCACATATACACATACAGAGAGAACATACACACAACAAATCATGCAACATACACACACACATACACACGGAGAGAGAGAGAAAGAGAGAGAGAGAGAGAGAGAACACAGAGATACATAAAATACATACAGCAAAGTCTACTGATGCAGACGTTAAGTCGTGCATAAATATAAACATGTGCTGTTTGTTAACAACTTAGCTTTAACTTGTTGAAAATATTAGGGAAAGCGATTCTGAGACTTGAAAATGAGATTGAAAGTTGATTGGAAACAGAAAAAGGATTTAATTCAAGAAAATAATTGCTTTAAATTTTGAGTCTGTTCGTGATAAGTTGATTCGCCTATATATTTTCAAATTAATTTATATATAGTTTCAATTTATTCATTGAAATGTCTTTAATGAACATGGCTGTAGCATCGATTTGGCATATATGTATATATATATATGTATATATATACATATATATATATACTCATATATATGTATATATACACACAGATACATATATATATGCATATATATATATATATACGTATATATATATATACACATATATATACATATATATATATAAAGAAATTTTAAATACGAGAGAAACGTGATTAATAATAATCAACAAGAAGATTTTTATTATCGAGGCACTTGAACCCCTCTCTCCTACAGCTAATAATATTACGTTTTCAAATGAACTGTTATCTAAATGCATAATATAAGAATTTATACGGCAGTAACGATACAAATACAATTGTTTGTAAAGAAACAAAAATTTTATTACTAACAACGGGTACTGCATTCTTTTAACATGTATACATATTATTATAGGTAAACTTGTTGTCCTGTGTTTATATAACAATTGTTACAATGTTTTTATCCATTGGTATTTAGGTACACGACTAAAAATAATAATGAGTTTTTAGTTTCATCTCAAAACTCTTTACAAAGGTTTATCTTTGTACGACACAACTTGTATATAAAGTAGCTTTGTTTTACATGGAAAATATTCATTCTTATTGGCTTACGGAATCCTTTTTTAAATAAAATGAACAAAGAAGAAGAAAAAGAAAAAAAAGAGAAAAAGAAAATAATTAAAAAGAAAAGAATAAAACAATTGCGGTACCCTTAAAGAAACTTTAGAGTTGATTATACGTTTTAAATTTAATTTTTATATTATTATTATTATTATACCGTTTTTTTTCTTTTTTTTTTTTTTTTTTTGTATATGTATCTGTACGCCACAAAAGATTGACTTGTTAATAGAATCGTAATAATTTTTCTTCTTTTATATATATATATATAAATATTTTTTTTTTTCCTCCTTGAAACGTGTTTGAGAGAGAAAAAAGAAAGAGAAGACCTATCTGCATCTCTTATTCGACTGTTCACAATTCTTTTTTCTTTTTTTCTTTCTTTCTTTCTTTCTTTTTTTCTTTCTTTCTTTCTTTTTTTTTCATTTTTGTAAATTTTTTTCCCAATGTATAATAGATAATAAATAATGTAAATTTTTCATCGGCACTTTTGAACGAAAGAGCGTTATTATTTAAACAAAAAACAGATATTGTAGAAAATAATAATAATAATAATAATAATAATAATGATAATAATAATAATGTATAAATTATTGCCGTGGCTATTGATAATTATAAACTAAAATAGCTGAAGTAAAATTAATGATTTTAGAATTTAATACGAAGAAAAGAGAAATAATTAAATAAAAGAAAAGCAAATATTTTGTACAAAACGAACGTTAACATTATACAAATAAATTTTAGAGATGAACGTAAGAGCGACGATTTTATTTTCTCTTTTAACGAAAAAAAAAAAAGAAAAGAAA
>NC_057707.1:2966709-2974209 GCF_014466175.1 Vespula pensylvanica | reverse complement strand
AATCAATCAATTAATTAATTAATGTATTATATTTGTTTTGTTGTCCTTTCTCTTTTCTTTTTTTTCACTACTTGTTTGGACGAAATTATGAACAATGATTCAATAGTCATTTATGATAATAACGATGATTATGATGATTTAACGTTGCTTCTTGACATGCCAAACGATGCTCTTTCGCGGAATAGATTTTTTTCATTCTTCAGCGATAACCTCCCATAGACACCATATTTTTTAACGTCTTTGTCCCTAAGTGTACCGTTCTGTTTCATAGCCATGTAAATCTGTTCCAGTATACCATAACTTCTTAAAAGAAAATCACGTTGAGCTAGGGCAGTTACCCTTTCTCTTTCTTCGGACTCTGATATTATCTCAGGTTCGAAGGAGGACAGTACTTTGTCCGAATTTTTTGATAATGGCCTTTGCTGTTGGATAGATAAAAAAAAAAAAATTCGTATTTTCTATTTCTCATCATTAAAGAATTATTTCTAATTATTTTTAAATAATTAAATGATACAAGATTGATATTAAATATTAGCAAATATAATAAACGATCGTTCTTTCCTTTTTCTTTCTTTCTCTTTTTTTTTCTCCTTCTTTCGAAAGTGATTCATAATAAAACAAAATAATATAAATACATATCATATAATCTTACTGGTATAATCTTCTTCAAATAAGTGAAAGACTTATGTTCCAAACGTTTGTTATTATTCTTTTGTCCAACCATCGGACTTTCCGGAATCGGTTTCTGATCGATCCACTTGCCGTTGGTCTTTTTATTATCCTGCTCTTTTATTTTAATCTAAAAAAAAAAAAAAAAGAAAAAAAGTAGAAGCAATAGATCACTCAAATATATTTTACTAAACTCTAACAACGACGATAACGATAATACTGGTATTCGTTTATTTGAAAAAAAATAAATAAATAAATAAAATAAATAAATAAATAAATAAATAAATAAATACTCATCAAATGAATATGGAAATGAATGAAATTTTTTTTTTGTAACACTAACTTCGTTCTCTTCTTTATGAATTTTAGACGCTTCCTCCCGTGCACGAGACGCCACGGTCTCTTGGAATACTGTGGTGCCATTCTGTTTAAAAAATTGTTGATATTTCTCGTCGTTAATGGACGGATATATTCGACGAAAATTACCGACATGATCGTCCTCCCATTTAAATTGTCTCTCTATGTAATCCTGTTCAGTTTTTTCCGATTTCAACAAGCCCATCATGGTGTTATCATTGTTCGAGCTGGAACAGAAAGGAAAAGAAGAAAAGAAAAGAAAAGAAAAGAAAAGAAAAGAAAAAAAGAGAAAAGAAATTATCGTCGAGAAGTTATTAGTATAATGAACTGTGAACTGTGACCTTAGATCGCTGATAATTCGCATCGAACGATATCGATGCGACATTAATCAACAGAATTAATTAATCAATTAAGATGAAAAAGAAAGATAAGATAAATTACGCTTTAAACATTCTTTTCTTTCTTTTTTTTTTTTTTTTTTGCCTCTCTTCTTTTTTTCATTTTTACCTGAAATCTTTCAAGATTACACCTTGAAGTAATCTGTCCCTAACGCGTCTTCTATCTTCCTCTATGATTTTCTTTTTATCGCATTGTTGAAGATTCAACATTTCGAAGGTGTCGGTCAAAAGCGATTCCTTGACGTCCTTGTCGATTTGTGCGTCTGTGTGAAAACTTGGCGAATGATTGACCTGTTTATATATATATATATATATAAAAAAAAGAAAAAAAAGAAAGAAAAAGAAAAACATTATAATAAAATAATTCATTCGTTCGTTCATTCATTCGTTCAATTAATTCGTACTATGCTTTACTAACTTCCAAAAGATATGGTCTCAGTTTCCAATCGAGTAAAATGTCGAATCCTAAAAGTTCGAAGCACGCGTAGGTTCTATCGTGCGTTGGGAAACAAGTACGATAACTATGTTTTAGAACAGGATGAGCAGCTAATATAGTTTTGATAATAATCTCGTCGATCTTATTCCATAGATCGTCAACTTTGATATCCTTAACTTTTAACCATTTCAACAAAGTCGAGATCTTTCTAAATAGTTTGAATAAAAATTCATATATAAATCGAACTTTTATATATATATATATATATATATATATATATATATATATATATAGATTCAATAATAATGACCTTTTGCTACCTATCTCTTCGTCAACGATGTACATACGACTATGTTTGTTAACAGCATAATTAGTTAAGTGCATGAAAACGTTCGATGTGTTGTGACCAGTTGGTTCCTTGTATCTACTCGTAGCAAATCTAACGAAGAAAAATCTTCGGGTTATCTATATTTATATATTTTGATATATCAAATATATATGTGTGTATACATATACATATAGTAGATTGATATAATTACCTTGCTAGGCCATCATTGTAAACATATATTCGAAGAGGATCGCATGATGTTATCAATGTGTAGATACGCAGATCGAACTTATATCCGTCTATCAAATATGGCTATAATATAATAGATCATTTCATTTCATTTTAATTGAAATATTATTTTAATTTAATATATATATATATATATATATGTAAAATAAAAATAGAATATAAATATATATTATACAAAATAATCATATTAATATAAAGATATCTTTGTATCGTAATCCTCGTGATTTACTGATTTTACTCGATTGAAGTTCGTTTAATTGAAGTATTCCGAATTTGAATACATTATCTAAAGTGTCTTAATTTTAATTACTGTATATATTAATCAATTACCCTGGAAATGTAGACTTGGCAGATCATACGTTCGCTTGGTTTAATATCTTTCAAATTTTTGGTTAAATAAATCCCACGTCCTTGACAGCCAGTATCTGGTTTGATTATGTAAGTCTTTGCTCGACGTATTTTCGAGTAAGCAATGGCATCGCCGTGACTACGAAATTAAAAAAAGAAAATTAGAGAAAAGTGTAAAGAAAAAAATATAACTTCGTTGCTCTTTCAAAAAAAATTTTTTTTCTTATTTTATAGATTGAAAGGAGAGAAGAAAAGAAATCTTTTCTTTTAAAAATTGTTACAACTTACTCCGCAGGAAAGCACCAAGTTTTTGGAAAAAAATTATAATCCTTTGGAAAGAGTTTCAACATGCGATTGAGATTTCTGGCAAGTAAATCCTTTCGACATATTTCCGTCATTCCAGGAAAATGATTGACCTTTTGATACCTTTTCATATCTTTTGCACGTTCGATACTGACACTTAGATCGGTCCAGTAAAGATTCCAACTACTGTCTTCGGTCACTTCCTTCATTCCAAATCGTGCTGCTACGCGTCTGACTACGTCGTATTTGCAATTACTAGTGCAAATAGTTAAGTATCTATCGAAGAGAAACGTATTTATTAATTATCGATTATTAATCCGGTCGTTAGTAATATAACACTTGAATTCATTATTTAGATATATTCGTTATAGTTCAATTTAATTTTCAAGTTAATTCGGATTTAATTATCACTCATATGTTATAATACAATTATAATAAAATGATATTACGCAGAATTAAATGATAATTATGTAATCTAAATAAAGCAAGATACTTGCTAAAAATATATTATCTAATCTGATTCAAAATTTATATGATATGAAAAAGAATATTATATCGAGATTTTATTGATTCATAAATAACCAATCTTTTCTTTTTTTTTTTATATGTCAATGTAATAAACTTTTTAATTCTTACATTTATTTATGAATCAATCTTATATATATATATATATGTGTGTGTGCATGTGTATGCGTAGAAAAGGTACAGTAAATGTACGCGTGTGTAATATATATATATACACACACACACACAAATATGTATATATATTTACAAATGTCACCTTCGTTTCTTTTTCTTCTTCGTTTTCGCACTTTCAGCATTAGTCTTTCTCGATTCGGTGTCACTTTCGGCACATAAAATAACTGTCAACAATAGTAAAAAAATAATAATATTGATCAACAAGAACACACATGATTTAATAAACTCACGTATATATATATATATATATATATATATATATATATATATATATACACCATATAGCAATCTTGTATACGATAACATTGTTATATCGAATTATTATTGAAAATTATTTGATGAAACAAGTCTATATATAAATATATACATATATAATACATATAATTTGAAACGATAGTTACGTATGTACCTTTTTCATTTTCTATCGTATGATTTTTCAATGGACCTTGAAAAACAGTTTTAGAATAATTCTTATTACAAATCGATTCGCCTAATTCTTCATAATCAATTTCACGTAAAATTCTTGAAAATGTATTGGCACGAATTTTGGGCTCGTTCACTACCGTAATATTATGTTTATTGATACTTTCAAGGATGTTCATGACAATGACTTATCATTTCTTCTGTCCTTTGTTGTCTCGTACATTACTTTTGAAATATTTATTTATTCTTCTCTTATCCGTATATACGAGTTCTCGAATTTTTGAGCATCGTGATCACTTTCGAAATCTTTTCTAATGTTGTGTTGTATAGTGGTTTTTCTTTATTGTTTCTTTCTTTTTTCTTCTTTTTCTTCTATTTTTTTCTTTTCTTGCAACACGAGATTATAATTTACGTGTCCGAGAATACTCGCGTTAAAGAATTCTGGAAGATAGGTGGACGAAAGAAAGATGTTCGGTTTATCCTTATTCTGTCATACGAGATACGAGCACGATTTTATACATTTTTGTATATATATGTATATATAATATATCCATATACCTAATCGATTGTCGCGTTCATTTGTTTTCTCGATTATTTATTCGTATGAATTTAGTTCATTCGCGAAATTTACTTATTTTTAAAAGTCGACAGTTGATCCTTTCCCGAAATCTGATTCAAAAAGAAGAAAAAAAAAAAAAAAAAGAAAAAGAAAAAACGAGATCGTAAAATTTATATAACAATTGATAAAAAAAAAAAAAAAAGAAAAATAAATAAAGACAATTCCTTTCGATAAAAATTGTTTGTAATTACGATAAAACAGAAATGAATATATTAATTAGTAGAATGGCATGAATAAAGAAATGACAAATAAATTGAAGATATTTCGTAAAGTAAATACTTTTTTTTTAGGACGATTAAACGTCGATCGATTTTTCTTTCCTTTTTCTTTCTTTTTTTTTTTTTTTTCTTCTTCTTTTCTCGATTAGATCACTTCGTGATAATTATTGACACACTTATGGGACTATTATTTGATAATTTAATGGGAGATACTTGGAACGTGTCCGATCTTTTCGAGATATTACCGTGCACTGCGGTATTGTGTGTGCGAGAGCTATTTCCATAGCTTGTTTAGCTTCAATTAGATTGTTGCGGACGTATTTAGAATTTCTGCAGTCTCGTATACGAACGTGCACGAAACCATAAATAGGTCGACGTACCTTTGAACTTACAGTAACTAACCTTCTTCGATTTACCACCTTCGTGTGTTTCTTTAATTATGATCTCGTTTAATTAGTTCGTTTGCTAACGTTCTTCTTTTATTTTTTTCCTTTTTCCTTTTTTTTTTTTTTTCGTAACACGAACAATTTTTACACGATTACTCTAACGAGAAAATACTTTTAACGATCGGATCATTTATTTATTTATTTATTTATTTATTTATTTATTTATAGCCAAATGAACATTTATTATTATCGTTTGTTTGTTCCAATTAAATCAATGCACTTCTCCGTACGATCGACAATATTTTCATTTCAATTAATTTCTTTGTAAAATTTATAACAAATTCCTATCGTACGCGTTAGCGACTATACTTTCTTTTTAATGAAATTACAATTTCGAATGTTGTATTCCATTTCGATCGATACTTCGAACAATTTCAACGACGTCCAATGCACATCCCCAGCTCAAAGTAAGACCGGCACCACCATGACCGTAATTATGTATCACCTGTGATAAAGAAATCGATTAGGATATATTTAAAAAAAAGTAGAAGAACAAAACTGCGATATTTCGGATTATACTCACGTGACACTTTTTACCGTTTGTTCTGGACTCTAAAATTTCTGCTTCCAAACGAACTTTTGGTCTTCCAGGTCGAAGACCGACCCATGATCTTAATATCTCAGCTTTCTATATAAACAAATCATTTTTTTCTCCCTCCGCATATCGAAATTAAACATTTGCCGACGATTATTATTATATAGCGTGGGCCAAAACTTTGTATGCGATATTAAAATTCGACAACTCTCTTTCGAGACACTGATTTAATTTTTGTGAAGTAATCTTCGACTCGACTAAGACCGTTTTATTTATTGTTTGTTACCTTTAAAGATGGAAGAATACGATGACATCCTTCGTAAATGAATTTTGTATCTTTTTCTCGTACTTTAAGATCGTAATCCCCTTCTTGATGAGTACCTCCTAAGACGACGGTGTTTGTACTGAAGGTAGAAAGAAAGAAAAAAAAAAAAAAAAAAAAGAAAAGAAGAGGTCATTGATCTCGTCAAGATTGATTGACATTTTTACATTTTTTAATATGTATTTATATGTATTAATATTATATATAAAATTTGTTGATAAAATTGTTTTCTTTACTTTGGTATAACGTAATAGCAATTGTTATCGTCCACTAGGAAAGAATGCATCACCCATGGTGCCTTTACCTTTCAAAAAGAAGATTAAAAAATGAGAAAATAAATGAAACAAAAATTATATGATTAAAAAGAGAATTAATGACGAGAAGAAGTGAAGAGAGATATATATGTGTATATATTCATTGTGTGTATAAGAAACGTAATTACCCTAGAAACTTGACCTCTCACTGCTGTGACAGTGTCGTCATTGACAAGTTCTCGTGCTCCAAGACCACTGCAATTTATAACAATTTCATAGCCATCGTCGATCAATTCACCTAAGTCACGAATAGTTCTTCTCTTTAATTCACCACCCAATGCGAGAAATTTGTTCGTTAGCCAAGGTAAAAAACGAGTAGGCTCGCAGGTATACGTCACGAAATGCCATCCATTTCTATGAAGGAAAAAAAAAAAAAAAACGTTAGAAAGTTTTTTCTTTTTTTGTTTTTTAGTTTATAATATTGTATTATATACGTAACGCACGTACTTACACATAATTGCTTTTATGTTCCTCGTTTAATTTTTTTAATTCGTCGGTAGTTAAAGAATGAATACCATAGACCAATTTAAACCATGGTGTTTCGTTCGTATCGTTTTCACTGGTCACACGAGTTATCGGCACAAGGCATAGACCAGTTTCCTTGGCTAGGCCAGTTCTCCAAAAGTTTTCAAACAAACGGTGCGTCTTTCCTGCCCATTTGCTAATAAGAAAAAAGAAAAGAAAGAACAAAAAATTCGTACAGATCTTTTTAAAGAAGAAAGAAAAGAAAAGAAAGTAGAAAAAGAAGAAATCATTATCGTGAGGTTCGATAGATAAGATTTTTCGACAAGGTCAAAGTGTATAGATAATTTCAAGATAATTCTTTTTTTTTTTTT
>NC_057707.1:2942844-2966699 GCF_014466175.1 Vespula pensylvanica | reverse complement strand
TTTTTTTTTTATTATTTTTCTCGTCTTTAAAAAAAGAAGAAAAAAAAAAAAGAGATTGAAGCTTACAAAATATCTTCTTTGGGGGTATCGCCGAGTAAAAATGGTCCCCATAGGCCTGCGCTACCATCACCCGTTGTGTTTGGTGTAAACACTGTGGAAAAAATGGTCACTTGATATTTCGGAAAAGTTTCTTTCAACGCCAATGCGCTCGTCAAACCGATAACACCAGCTCCAACGATTGCAACGCGCATTTTCTTTTTTTAATTTAATAAAAAGAATATTTCTTTTCTTTTTTTTTTTTGTTCTTTGTTTTTTTCATATAACAGTATCCCGATGAATCAATTAATTATCGATCAGGTTTTATTTGAATAACTGTAACACAATTAAAAATAATATTGTTGTCATTTAAAGAAATATTGTCGTTAGCACGAGACGACGTTCGTAACATTACTGACGTTTAATGTCGCGTTGATAAATATATAAATGTAATATATTGTCTTATCGGGAATTATCTTTTTTTGTCTGTTTTATCTTCATTTTTTTATTTTTGTTTCTTTCAATTATCTTCTTTCTGATTTCGGTCAATTAAATACGCACGTTTAATGAATTAATGATTTAAAAATCGTACGTTGATATAACTGTGCGGATATTAAATAAAGATTTATTTATTTATTTACTTCTTTATTTATTTATTTATTTATTTATTTTACAAGGATAATAAAATGTAGGTTTGAATTGACTATCTTATATTTCTCTCTCTCTCTCTCTCTCTCTCTCTCTCTCTCTCTCTTTCTCATAATTCTTTTTTGATATTATTATTTTTATAAAATAATCAAACATTTTTCTTTAAATTTAATTCATACAACGCATTAAAACATTGGACAGATATTAAAGAAAAACTTCATAAAAATTTATTATATTTATTTCGCGATTAATTAATCGAAAACACATCTCTTTTCAAATTCATTAATTTATATATATTTATATTATAATATATATATATATTAATATATATATGTTATAATTTATTTATATTTCTATAATAAATTCTATTCCACTTTAATCGATATTTATAACTTTACAATTACTATATAAAAATTAATGACTTTAATTTAAAACGATGTAACAAAATAAATTGACAAATTAACTTACGTAAATACGAAGAAGAAACGACCGTGAATATAATGGCCAGTCCATCTTTTTTCAATTAACGACGATTGCAGCACATTTACGACTTTCCATATTCTAAGCATAATGCCTCTTATCGTTACGGCTGGATTATGCTAAAAATATGGGAATCGTCAAGGCGAGAACGCACAATATCCAGAATTCAAAAAAAAAAAAAAAAAAAAAAAAAGAAGAAGAAGAGGAAAGAAACATCTCGATAATCCCTTTCGAATCCAATACGATTTCAATCCAATTTCGATGATATTCTCGTGGCCTCGTATTCGATAAGTAGAGCATAATACTTTTACATCAATATCACAAAGAATTAATACTCTGCTTATCGACAGCGTGACACGTAATTCGTAATAATATTAATCACATAATATTCATCGATCTTACAAACTAACACGATTAAAATCATTACTTTTTAAAAATGTTAATTACAGCAATTATCGTATACGATTTATTGAACGACGTTAACACCACAACCGATTGCACTGTACATTTTTAACAGACAAATTTCTAATCGTTCTTTTTTATAACGAACCTTTCAACGAATTTTTTTTTTTTTTTTTTTTTTTTTTTTTTTCCTTTTCCGAAGTATAAAAAGAAGAAGAGAAAGAGAAAGTCGAAACTCTTTTGAATCGAATAAAATTTTCGACTGGACTTTCGACCGTGTCGGATGTTAAACTGAATGACGACGATGCTGTCATGAACGTCCACATGAAGGACTACCAAGAGAATCTAAGATACGGAATATTTGTTTACACTTAATGCGATCGCTCTAGCCATAATATAGCCCGGAAATGCGATAAAGGGTGGCAAGTGACAGCATTACGAGCGCACGAATATCATATTTGTTAATGTTAATCCCTATACCTATCTGAGGTAAAACAAAGAAAGAAAATAATTCGTTTGAATAAATAATGTCTAATCCGTATATCAAGGAATTAAGGTAAACGAATTAAGAAAAAAAAAAAAAAAAAAAGAAAAAAAAAGGAAAAGTAGAAGAAGAAAAAAAGATCAAAGAAACAACGATATTAAATTATAAAATTATGATAATTTTATAATTAATATTGATTCGTCGATGAAAGAGGAAGGAAGAAAAAAAAATCGAAGAGAAAAAAAGGAAAAAAAGAATGTATGTGTGCGTACGCATATAACCATCACCTTTCTGATCGTTGAAATTTTAAATTATTTTGTTTTTACACTCTTTTTGAGGAAGCAGGATACCTTGATACTTCACTCCGTTTACTTCCATTCCAAGAACGAGGACGTTACTGGCGCCTTTAAATAAAATAGGATTTGACAAGATATTAAATAAATTATTTAGATCAACTTTCATGATTTGAAAAAAAAAAAAAAAAAAAAAAAGACGAGAAATATTTTTACCGTAATCCTGTAATGGTTTCTTCGTTGTCGTTAGATTGGTATTTGAAAATGATTGATCCTGGCCAGCTACAGTCGACGACATCGTTGGAGAACTTTTTATGATAATATATATATATTTTTTTATTATTAATTATAATCTATTATTAACTATATTCCATTAACTATATATAAATAAATATATATATATATATAGTTAAATAACGTATAAATATGATTTTAATTACCCTTGTTTCTCTTCCTTTCCGCGATTACTTTCCATAATTTCGTTTAATTCAAGATTAATTATAGTTTGTTATTAATATCGATTAAAACGTTTCAAGATCGACGTTATTATTTTATAATGTGAATTAATACGATCAAGAGAAACTTACTTTCGTGAATATGCTCGTTACCATTCTCGATTATCCTTAAATAGTTCCCCTTCCAATGACGTTCGACTCACACCATTTTAAAACTTTTATCGATACTCATCAATATTCTAACACAATCGAAATCGATTAACACTATCAGCGTTTATATCTCGTGATTATTATATTAAAAAAAAAATATATATATATATATATGTATAAGTTACGAGTAATTCAATTTTTATAAGTTCTTCTTCAATTTTATTGCAAAACAATTTTTTTTAACAATTTTCACAGAGATTTGTATGAATATTCGTTTACGTTATATAACGCGAACATATTTTTTGCAACGATAAATTTATTTAAAACGACGAACTTCTTTTCTCATCGTAAAGATCGTCGATACATTTTTTTCGTTTCTAGTAAAGATAAGAATATTTCGTTATAACTATTTTCGATGTATCATATAAGGTGTAAGGACAAGTTTCATGAGACAGCATTTTGAAAATCTATTCCATAAATAACATTGATACTCCCATAATCCTTATTATTCGAGGTTTGACGTAGTAAAATTTTTATTTATATTAAAATTTAGAGTTTACATTGGGAACAGAGAAAAAGATATATCGTTTTCTTATATTAATAATTAATTGTCTGTGATTTTTGATTATGTTAATGGTTTGATGTTCAATTCATCGCTTTCTCTCTCTCTCTCTCTCTCTCTCTCTCTCTCTCTCTCATTTGTTCTTGATAGATTTTATTCATCGTTTACGTCGATCTTATCGTCAATCGAATTAATTAGTATTTGTGACTTTCTTTGCAAATAGAACGATAGTACCGCAAGTATGTTTGAGAAATGACTTCTACATTCATTTTGATCAATTAGATTCGCATTCTTTCCACGGGACATTTTTTCAACTCTACAAGTACACCTGATCACGGTCGTTTAGGGTGGTCAACAACAGTAAGTGATCATGCTGGTTGATATAGTTTCGGATAACAGACACCTAAGGTTAAAGCGTTATCCGAAGCTGTTGCCAGGTCGATTATGTGCTATGTCAGTTACTTACCATTTCTTTCATACGCATGATTTTATTTATTATCATTCGATTTTCCATTAGTAATGACGTTTCGATGATTATATCGATAGAGAATGATATTAACAAAATTCATTTCGTTCGATCGCTAACTACTTTTGTAGTTACTGATACTAATTTCTAGATAAGGAAAGAAAATTTTTTTTATTTATTTATTTGTAAAATATACGCGTACGTGTGTAAGCGTGTGTAAGCGTATTAAAAAGTTGAAATTTTGTTTTATTTGTTTTATTACTAGAAAGTTTATAAAAACTGCAGGAATTGAAGAAGCAATAGATAAGTTATAAGAAAACATTTATTCAATAGTTAAACTTTTCTATTTCCATTAAAATCGTGTATATTGAAATTAGTTTATTAATGATTGAGATTATTTATATTAATGATTAGAATTATTTTTTATCGATATTAATATCAAAAGTTATAACAAAAATTAGTATCTTTTCGTTCAGATACAAATAATATATATATATATATATGTACGTACAAAGTTATGATTTATATTTAAATTTAAGTAAATTTTAATTAATCTTTTTAAATTAATTTTAATAAAAAAAATTTAATAAAAACAATTTTAATAAATACTTTATTAATAAATAAATAAATATTTTTTCTTTTTTTAGTATCGTACAAAAAAAAAAAAAAAGAAAACAGGAAATGCGTGAAGATCCGAAAGATTCAAAATTCGAACGCGTTTCAAAGCCGGTAATTGTTTCGTTATTTTGCCGATAGGGGCGCTCGATGTTGCTATATTATTGACTGCGGTAGAGGTTCTACGAACAGATCAGTTTTGTGGTTCGTACCGGTATTACGGAGATCTTATTAACGCGGGATAGAACACAGAGGTGAGAATTATTCTTTCATTGCTTTTATTAATCGTTAAATACGTAACATAAGTTAACGTTTTCACATAAACCTTTATACGTACTACGATTAGATCGGATCTAACTGTGATTAGAATATAACTATTAACGTAATTTTAGAAGAAAATGAAGCAAAAAAAAGAGAATATCAAACTACTAAGCTTCCGTAAACCGTCACTTGCTATGATTGGCGCTTTAGTCCGAAACGATCATATAATTTCGATATTTTTAATAAATTTCGTAGAATTTCCAAAAGAAAGAAACAAATCACTTATTATTGTACATATACATACACACACACACACATATATATATATATATTTATTTTATGTTATCGTATAATGATTAAGAAAAATTTTTGCAACAATTTATAGGATATTATCATCATGGATTTGCGAAAATTTTGTCGAAAATTACCAAAGATCGTAAGTGTATTTATTATTGTATATTTGAATATGTACGTTCGTAAATTGTTTTGGACGAACAGTTTTGTCTTCGTTCCTTTGTCCTTTTCTTTATTTTTCTTTTTTCTTATCTTCTTTAGGAATTACATGCCCATTTAAATGGTTCTCTCACTTTACCGACATTGGAAAAAATATATAGAATAACAAATACGGATAATATGGGATTCGAGAAATTTGTACAGATTATTCAAGCCAAGGGAGATTTGAAAGAGTATGTATTAAACGTTAATCCATATATCTTGCGTCTATATATCAATAAATTATTTATATTGTCATAAATAATATCAATTTCACAAAGTTACAAAAGTCGGAAGGGACAAAGTTTTTTTTTTTTTTTTTTTTTTTTTTTTTTTTTTTTTTTTTTTTTTTTTTTTTTTTTTTTTTTTTTTTTTAATCGTTTCTATTATTTTTATTCTTGTATCGTTTTATATTCCTTTCTGTTGTTTCGTTTCGTTTCGTTTTCTTTGTTCTTCTTTTTTCTTAATTTTTTTTTTCTTTTTCTTTTTTTTTTCTTTTCAGATCTTTCAAATTATTCAACGTTATATATTCGTTAACAGTTAACCCACAAGCCATTTATATTGCTACATGCGACGTAATAAAGGATTTCATGGAGGATAATGTTATTTATTTGGAATTAAGAAGTACACCACGACATGTACCGGGACATATGACGAAGACGGAATATATAGATGCCATGATACAAGGTGTAAGGTAAAAAAAACAAGGCAAAAATTTAGTATAACAATAGGATAATATATACTATTTTTTAGATTATCGAAAAAAAAAAATCTATATATATATATATATATATACATATATATGTATATATGCGTATGTGTATTTGGTTTTATTTCATTGTATTTTATTTCGTTTCATTCTTTTGATATTTTTCTTTGTCGTTACAGCGCATCTAAAAGAACGTGTCCTAATATAATCGTTAAATTGTTAATATCTGTCGATCGTGCTCAAGATTACGAGAATGCCAAAGAAAATTGTAATTTAGCGAAAAGTTATGCGGAAAAATATCCTGATCTGATAATTGGAGTTGATTTAAGTGGAGATCCGGTTAAGGGAAATTTGTATCTCGATCTTTTATACGAAGTACGAAAAGCTGGCCTGAAAGTTGTAATACATTGTGCTGAGGTACATATATATCTCTATATACACATTTTTATATATAACACAAATTTATAAAATCTATATATATATATATATATATATATTTATATACATTTATTATCAATATTAAATATATAACTATTTAACAATGTTATATGTCTATGTATAAATTGATAATGATTGAGAAATATATACATATACAGAGAAATTTAATATTAAATATATAACGCTGAAAAATTGTGTGTATATAGATCCCTAACAGAGCGGATACATGGGATGTACTTAAATTTCGTCCAGATAGATTAGGTCATGGTACTTGTATACATCCTAACCTTGGAGGAACAGTTGCCACGTTTGATTATTTACGTAAATCACAAATCCCTGTTGGTAAGTATTATAAGATCGTCTGACAAAACAGAAACACGTTTAAAAACATTTCTTTTTTGCTTTGTACCTAACAGAACTCTGTTTGACCTCTAATATTATATGTGAAACTGTATCGTGCTACGAAGATCATCAGTTTAAATATCTGTACGAAAGTGGACATCCTATATCTATCTGCGTAAGTATAACGATTATATTGCAATTTCAATGGAAATTAATTTTTAATAATATCTTTTAAATATAAACATATACGCACGCGTATATGTGAATTACTTAACGTATTATATAAATCTAATTATTTTCAAGATATATAATCTAATTCATTTTCAAGAATATTTTTCTTCTCGATAATTCATTTAATATATCATCCATAGTTGTCTTCGAATCGTTTTGATTAATCTTGTATTCTTGTAAATTTTATCTCGAAATAACTTTTCGAACAATTACTTTATTGTTATTATTATTATTATCATTATTATTATTTATTTATTTATTTATTTATTTATTTTTTGTTATTTATATTAATTCTTTTTTTTTTTTTTTTTTTGCAACTTTCTCGGTACAAATCGTTTACGTATATGTTTTATCTACAGACCGATGATAAAGGATTGTACAACACAACTTTATCCAAAGAATTTGAAATTGCGAGCACCACCTTTGATCTTAAAAAAGACGATCTCATCAATATTTGCAAATCATCGATAGAGTGTTCTTTTAATTCTGAGAAGGAGAAATTAAAGTTATTATCTATTTTAAACGATTTCGGTAAAAAGGGGAAAACGTTGAGTAAACATCCTTAAGAAAACAAAATAAATAATTAACCTTTAGTTCACCTTCATGAAGAATTATGGTATCTCGTTCTAGAAGTCATTAAAGGATTAAACATATGAATTATAGACGAAATAAATTTATCATTCATATGAAATCGAAATGATAACAATTTATCCTTTAATTTTTTTTATTTTCTTTTCCTTTTTTAATCATGATCGCCGTTTCATGAATATAAAGAAAAAGAAAAAAAAAAAAAACAAGCTCTTCCAGAAAAGAAGATAAAGATTAAATGATAAATAAATCTATCATTTAATAAAAAGTCCTATAAAGTACCTGAAAAAAAAAAAAATGCAAAAATATAGCAAAATCATAACATAATTCTTTTTCATCTTAATTCACGATAATTCAAGATAAAAAGGAAAACAAAAACTGAAACTGATCTAAAAATTTGCAACATTAAAAAAATAAAAAAAAAAAAAAAAAACAGAAAGAAAGGAATACGACGAGTCAAAGACAATCAATCGAATTTTCACACGTACGTTAGAACAGTTTAAAGAAATCACTTTTCCTTTTTAACATTTTAATTTTTTTTGTTTTTTAATTTCTGAACACACAAGACAATATACACATACAATGACCACTTAGTGCATAGTTATAATAAATAAAGTCTCACGTTGTCAAATACTCGGTAAATAATAAATGAGCGAGCGAGATTAGAGATTGCATATTATTAAAATTAATTAAAACAATAGAAAATATTCATAGCCCAATTAATATTTACATATATAGATAGAATGATATTTAATTATTTTTATAAAAAATATCATTAAATATCATATCAATCGATAAATATTTTCTTCCATCTTTTTTTGCTTCCCGGTTGTCGATAATTAATAAATCGCATTAAAAAACAAAAAAGAAAGAGAGAGAGAGAGAGAGATTAGAATTAAACGAAATAATGGTTAATTAAATTCAGTTATCATTTCAATATTAAGAGCATAATTGAATGTCGTTAGTTTTGTACATATATATATATATATATATATATATATATATATATATATACATATATATATACATATATATATACATAATTAGTTTTTTTTTTTATATTTTTTTATTTATCTTTTTTTTTATTTTCCTATTATCCGACAAATTGTTCTACAAGTTGGTTTTATCGCAATACCTCATAACAATTAGTCGATAATTAAAGAAAAAAGAAAAAAAAAAGGAGAAAAAAAAAACAGAAAAATAACCAAAAATATTCGTTCGTCTTTCTGATCTCTTTTCACAATTTTGTAAAATTTGTTTCTTTTTTTTTTTTTCATTTTTTCTTTTTGCTCTTCTATTCTATCTGCTCTAATCCGCTCTCTTTTTATTCTTCTCTCTCATTTTCTCCATTTCTCTTTATTTGCATGAATGACGCGCGCACGCGTGCTCATTCCGTTGAATCTTTCCCATTTCTTGATTTCGTAAATTTTTCTTCAACTCAAGAAGGAATTTATTAATTATTTCACGATTTTATAAAATAACAAAAAACTTTTCTCTATCTCTTCTTCCTTCTAGCTTTCGCTTAATTTTTCTTTCAGTAACAATCTTCTTTTTTTATTTTTTATTTTTTAATTTCTTTTCTCGATTTGATATCGTTAAAATTTTACCGAGGAGAGAGAGAGAGAGAGAGAATATTTTTTAAAAACCTTAGTAAATTTTGACTTTATTACGTATGATTATGTCCTTGAATTTCGTCGACAATGTAAATACATAACGGAACATAATACTCATAAAACAAAAACAAAAGTATGCATTCGAAAGGATGGTTGATGGAAAAAAAGGAGAAGACGAAAACTAAAAAAAAAAAAAAAAAAGACCTTCTTTTAAAAAAGGACGGAAAGGAGCATAAAAATACAGAAAAAGAAAAAAAAAGAAGGAAAAATAAATTAAAGTTTAAAAAAAAGAGTTTATTAAAAATAATCGATTCTGCTATAAAATTGCGATTGCTCTTTCAACATGTAATAAATAATATGTAACATCAATTTAGATACGATAATCGTTAATTAAAATAAGAACGACAAAAAATTCGGATTTTTTGAAGGGGGAAGAAAATAATGATAACAAGAAAAAAATAGAAATCAAAAGAAAAGGAAATAATCGGCGAAAGTTCACTTTTATTTCTTTTTTCTTTTTTGCTTTTTCTATTTTTTTTCTTTTCTTTTTTTTTTTTTCATTCATCTGTCTCACTCCCGTTTCCGATATCAATTAATTACGTACACGATATGTTAAGAACGATCGCATTTTTCTTTTCTCTTTTCTTTTTTTTTTTTTTTTTTTTTAAATAATATTTATTTCTTCTTCATTTTCATTTACTCCTATCATTAACACACCGTCGCTACAATTAACTCGATGTATCGACATTGTTTTTTGTTACATAAAAAGAAAAAAAAAAAAAATCTAATCGTCAGATTAGAGAAATTTATTTACGAAGTACAATTGGGAATTAAAGGAAACTATTTAATTGGTTTCGAAGAGAATTTTATGACGATTAGAATTTATATTATAAATTTCCTCGTGACTGTTCAATTATAAATTGTGTTTTATAACATTGAAAATTCTTTTAAAGAAAATTAATGATCAAATTCGGAATTGATTATAATTTAATGTAATTGGATTAGAAATTATATTTCGAAAAGAAAAAATTGAATTTTTTTAAAGAATTCTTAAAAACGGAATAATGATCACATTCGAAATCAATTATTAGGAAACAAAGTTAAATTGCGAATTATACTTGGGGAAAAAAAAAAAAATTACTTTGAAAACATATTAACAAAAAGAAAACCAAAAAAAAAAAAAAAGGATTATACGATAATCAAATTTTAAATCAATGTCATTAATTCTAAAACAAAAGTTCGTCGGCGTCTGAGTCATTTAAAATAAACGATCGACTTATTAAGATCTAAATACGTTGATTAGCATTAAATGGATCATTGATAAAATTTGGTTAAAAAAAAAAAAAAAAAGAAAAAAAAGTTTGAAACGAACGTTTCTTTCTTTTTTTTTTTTTTTTTCATATATTTTTTTATATATTTTATATTTTGTAATATTTTTATCGTTTCTAGACTCATACACTTGATCGATTAGAAATAGATAAAACATTTATGTAGTATAATATATTAGAATAAGATCGATATATCTGTCCAATGATTAGATTTTTATTTCTAACATTTTTCTAATCGTACGTATGGAAAATGTAAAGAAAAAAATTATCAAAAATTAAGGGGAAAGGGGAGTGTATAGTTGACCAAATGGACAAAAACTATTATTAAATTTTTATATATACATATGTATGCATATACGTACTTGTATGTCTGTGCATATCTATATATATATATATATATAAATATATATATGTATGTATACGTGTTATATCTATTTCTATTTGGATACGTGTTTTTTTTTTTTTTTTATGTAATTAAATTATTCACAATTTTCCGAAAAAAATGTAAAAATATAAAAATCCAGAAAGCGATCATTGTTTATTGAAATCAAGAAAATATTGTAGTGATAGTAATATTATTATTATTAGTGTGTATATATATATATATATATATATATATATATATATATGTAGTATAATGACCATATGTATTGTCTTGATTTATCTATTAATGTATTTATATTGATCTATTTAATTTATATACCAGCGTATCTTGTGATATTATCTAAACTATTTATAATAATTTATGATAATTATAATCGTTGTAATAATATGCGAAGTAGTACGGCGAATAGCATTAAAAAAAAGAAAAAAAAAGCAAAACCATAAAAGGAGAAAGTAAATAAAAAAAAAAAAATAAATAAAAAAAAAAGAAACAATCAAGCAAAGAACCATGTAAACGAACAACTAAGAAAAATTCATACCAGCGATGTTTATTCCTGGAGATTATGTAGTAAAATAGTACAATACATACACACACCAACACGAATTTATTGTTGTAATTATTATTATAAATTTAAGAAAAAGAAATAACGAAGCACAGTCTTAACTGAAAAATAATTTATATTACGAATATTATAAAACGATATATGAAAATTACGTATAAATATATCTTATAAATATCATCAGTTAAAATTCATAGAATTCGATGAAAGTGAAAATAATTCTTAATTATAATTATTTCACAACGATGTATGAATTTAATCTGTATATATAAATATATGTATATATATATATATATATATATATATATATATATACGTAAATTTTGTAAAGTATTGTTGTATAAAATTTATTAATATAGAATAAAATCAGAGAGATACCTCCAGTAAAGTTAAAGATAACCCAGTCAAAATCGCGTGATATTATAGATGTACATATATATAGATATATATGTGTGTGTATATATATATATATATATATTATATACACTATATAGGTGTGCATAATACATATATACGTATAATATTAATATGATTATAAAGTGTATATTATTCACATATCATCGTGATATTTACATTATTATAATATTTTTTATTATTATATGTACATCATTATTTACATGATTATATGTATATTATTATGTATATTTGTTCATTCCATTAATTTCTGCGGTGTAGTGTCATTTTCGTTATTAACCGATGTCGTTAATGTCTGATTCAAGTTATTCGTTGCGTAAAGGATTCCTTGATAAGTGATACCTTGTATTTCTAGGCAGACGTGTACGGTCTCTTTTTTTTGATCTATGGAAAAAAATACAACGAATTTATATATATATATATTTTTTCTAATATATATAAATCTTAACGTGTGTAAGTACAAAAAAAAAAAAAAAAGAAAGAAATAAAATGTGCGTAGGCGAATTGGATGAATGATCGTGTAGATGTTCGATATATATTTGTCTTCTTATTTCATGAATAATTTCAAAGTGATTTATTTTTATATATTATAATATAGAGATAAATTACAAATGGAGAGATAATGAAATAATAGGAAAATGCGTGAGTGAGTATGTGTATATGTACGTAAAAAAAAAAAAAAATAAATAAAAAAATAAAAAAATAAATAAATAAATAAATAAATAAAAAAAAATATTTAAAACGACTCGAAAGATTTAATAAAAAGAGATATAAGTATAAAAGCAAAGTGATCAATGAGAAAAGAAGAATGAACGAACGAACGAATGAATGAATGAAAAAGAAATAAAAATTAAAAATACATACTTCGACATTGTATATTGATGCAAGTAGGCGTTGATGTTATAAGATTTCGTTCGACAGTGGGTGAGCTATTATCAAGATGTCTTTTTTTGACGGGTGGTGTTTGTTCATCATCCTTATTAATGTCTATCACTATTGCAATATCACTATTGGTAGATGACAATGAACCTCTAGACGATCTAAGTAAAAAAAAAAAAATATATATATATATATATATACATATCTGTAAAAAGAGAGAAAGAGAGAGAACAAAATCGATTAGAATTTAGAATGAAAAAATAAGAGAAAATAAAAGAGCTGGAAAAGATAATAAATAAATAAAAAGAAATAAATATAATTGTCTCTCACTTAAGATTTAAGCTTTTTGTTTCTTTTTTTGGATTGAATCGCATATTTAATATTGATTTTGATGGAAATTTTGATGGTGTTTGTAATGATGGTTTTGTAGAACTGCCACTATGTGTTGGAAGATTATCGCTATTTTTATTATTAGGTTTAATAAAGTTTAATCGTTGATGTTCATTGAAATCCGTGTTTGTTTCGTTAGAAGATATCGTTACAGATTGTTGATGATTTTTTGATGGGTTCATGCTTGACGATAAAGCTTGTAACGATGATACTTTTGTCATATTTTTTTTATTTGATTCCTTGTTCATTGTCGATACTGTCGACTGTTTAATTACGCGTGAATCAAAATTGGATGACATCAAATTAGGCAGCATTAACGCTGTAAAAGAAAAAAAAAAAAAAAAGATATATGCACATAAATTATTTTCTTTTAAATCATATTTTTTATTTTTCAAACTTACACGAATTCGGTTCTTGATTTAGATGTTGCGAATGACATGGTAAATCGTTAGACTTTAATTGTTTTGGCTCATGCCAGGTTGAAGCTTGTGTTTCTTTTAATTCTGATGTTTCTATTAATTCAGAAGAAAGTGTTTGCCTCCGTTCTTCCTCTGTATTTAATGATTTCGATTGATTCTCGTTTTTATCAGTCGAATTACTTTTTCGACGAATAGATTCGATTGCTTCGAAGAGTTGAACTTTATTCGATAAATTGAGATATTCGCATTCGTAATCGTAAAGATATCTAATATACCTAAAATATCATATATATATATATATTTTTTTTTTTTGTTATATATATGTATATATTAATTTGTTCGAATACGAGGGCATACACATCATATAGACAAATTTATTCAAATTGAAAAGAAAACAAATGTGAAATATATGAATACATGAACACATTTCTATATATATATATATATATATATATATATATATATATATATATATACATATACAAATGTTTAATATAATAGAAATAGGTATATACATACTTCAAGGAACGAAATATCCTCGTGACCTTAGAAACACAGTGTTTCGACGAATATCCCCACCAAAGGGCCATGTGATGATCTTAGAATGGGAAAAATTGAATTTTTTCTTGTAGGTTTATCTCGTAGGTGTTTAATTTTGAATGAGAAGCAATGAAGTAAACAGCGAATAGAGAAAAACGTGTATCGAAGAGAGTTACGACACAACAAATAAGTAGCAAGAGTGAACAGGGTGAAAATCGTGAATTGTATAATATTAAACGTGAAGTGTGAAGCGTGAAGCGTGAGGCGTGAAGCGTGAAGCGTGAAGCGTGAAGCGTGAAGCGAAGAGTAAGACGAGGATATAGGGGAGTTTAACCACTTGCACCGAAATGACGTGCTATATACGTCGCAAATATATAAACAACGTATATAACACATCGTTCAATAATCACACACACACACACATATATATATATATATATAATAAAAAAAAAAAAAAATTGTCGAACAAATGTTATGATCAAAAAAAGGCAGTGAAATTAAGCAGTAATTAAAAAAAAAAAAAAAAAATAAAAAAAGCAAACGATTAATTAACGACGATTAATATCAAAGTCGATTGTCCGATCGCATTTTATTATGAACAAATAATTTTCAATACGTAGCCGCATAATTTTACCTTAGACGAAGAATAAAAGACTTTCGTAGAATTTAATGGTGTAGAAAAAAAAAAGCCAACCAGAGGAACTAATAGAAACGAAAAATAAAAAAAAAAAAAAAGAGAGAAAGAGAAGAGATCGTTGAATTGGAAATCGATCGAATCGATTGATAAAAAAGAAAGAACAAAAACAACGAGAAACAACGTATAAAATAATACCAACGAAGCAAGTTGAAAGAAGAATGTAATACAATCAATCGTCTTAAATTCGTAATTGATTATATTGATTGAGAATAAAAAAGAAAGAAAAAAAAAAATAAAATAAAATAAAATAAAATAAAATACAGAAAGAAAGAGAAATTCAATGGACTATCTTCTACTTACAGTACACGCAATTTGGAACCAATCGAAATTACTTTAGTCGGTAAATTGATATTCTTGATGATTTCTTGCCAATGGTTTTGGTTTATTACCTCGACCAGACCACCACGATGTACCACTTCTCTATATAGATCGTAAAGATCCAATGTTGATTTAGCTATGGTCGGCATCCGAAAGATCGGTTGTCCTTTGGGAGTGAGAGGAGGAAAAGACGATGGAGAACAAAAATTAAGTGGATAAAAAATTATAAATAAGAAAAAAAAAAAAGAAGAAGAGAAAGAAAAAAAAAAGTACCATCAAAAAGTCAATCATTCCGTGAAGAAGTGAAAAAGAAGAAGACAATATCGATCGTCGTTGTATTGCGTGATTAAAACGACGTGACTTTAATTTTCTTTTCTTTTCTTTTCTTTTCTTTTCTTTTCTTTTCTTTTATACGATAAACTTATAAGACATTATTATATAATTACCTCGTCTAGCCATGAAATTGCATAGATGAGTAAGAAATTCGTTGCGAGCTGGATCATTCTTCTGTTTACACATTTGTCTCTAGAAATAAAAAGAATAAGGATAGAACGAGAAGAGATAATAATTCGTTATGTAATTATAATTATAATTATAATTCTTATAAATTAGTAATCATCGAACGTTTACATATCCATAAGATATATACACACACATCTATAAGGAATATATTTATTTATCATAATGGAAGTGAAAATGAAAGATGAATGTAGCTAAACCCGTGCAAAAATCATTATCTATATGGGGTTTCTTTTTTAACGAAACGAAGTGAAAGGGAAAGGGAAGAGAAGACTCATCGAGAAAGGGACGACCATAACCGTAACGACGGTAATCACCTTATAAGTTTCGTCTAATGGTTATACCCTTGATCACCCTTTCTCTTGCCTTTTTTTTTCAAGCTGGCTAAAGGGTATTTCGATGAGTGTACCTATTGCCTTGTTGGGTGCCGACCATAGAAAGTCTCATTTGACTTGATCTGACAATAACAGACAAACTGTCCGAAAAGGATAAAGAAAGACAAATAGAAAATTAATCTCTTAATTCATCTACGTTCGATTAAATCCATTAGGAATTATTAACAGATATTAATAAAAAACGATAAAAGGAATAAAGAAGAAAGAAAATTTTGATAGATCGAAAGATTAATTAATAAATGTTTAATTGATATATATATATATATATATATATATATATATATATATATATAAAAGAGAAGAACAAGAAAGGAAAGAAAGAAAAGGAATGGAATATTACGAATATGAAACGTTAAATCTCGTTGACCTAACCGACCTATAGTTTATTTTCAAATATCGATCATAAATATCGATTATCTTTATTAGAACAACTTCGAGAAGACAATCGGAACGTTTTGGGACAATATGGTATCGAGTGTTAATATGAGAAAGAAAGAAAAAAAATCGAAACTAAAAGAAAACGAAAAGCTTGAAAAAAATATGTAAACACGTTGAAGGTTCTTACGAGAAATATCGATTCGAGAGAAGTAATAATAATAATCGGTTTGACTCGCTCTTTTCTTGGGATTTATCGCGTACTTACTCGAATTCAAATTTAACGACCAAGTGAGTTAGAAAGAGATAGACTATTTTATTTTCGGAAGGATCACTTGCAAAGCGTATCAACAAATCTATTTTCTTTTTCGTTCTAAGCCTAACGCAAAGTGAATAAAACGAATAGAACGATGAAATATTTTCGATTAATTGATTTCTCGATCTTAACAAAGAAAAATAAATATATATGTACACACATGCACATACACATACATACACATATCGATTTCAAACGTAAATAGTTCTAATTCCTTCTAAACATATGTCAATATCATCTCGTTCAACCGACCGACCGACCGACCGACCGACCGATCGTGATAATACGTGAAATAATAACACGATGAGAAATAGAGAAAGAATAGCAAAAGAGAAAAAGGAAAAGTAAGAGAAAAAGAAATTAACGAACGCGAGAAGGACGAAATATTGATACATCTCATATATATATATATATATATATATATATATATATATATATATATATATGTGTATGTATGATTGCCGGGAAGAAATAAACGTAAAAAAAAAGAAAGAAAGAAAGAAAAAAAAAAGAAGAAGAAACGAAAAGATCACTTCTTACCAAAATCATAAGCTGTTTTGAAACGGGTATGACCCGTCGATGATTATAAGGAATCGATGAAGTTTTATCATTTTCGTTTATCGGCTCAGAATCTTGACTTCTAGGCGACAGAGATTCTTCACTTTGAGACGAGGATTCTTGCTTTTTACGCAAGATACATTCTTCATTTTCACTATGCATAGATCTTCGATTTCCAATCTCCAATGATACATAATTTCTCGACGATTCTTTATCTCTAATTATCGCAAAATTTCGATTTCGAGTCCTCGCGGATCCTTCCTTAGCTCTCAGTGTAGATCTTTCATTTTCACTCGACGTAGATCCTTCGTTTTCATTCGACGTAGATCCTTCGTTTTCAATCGGTATAATAGATCTTTGATCAGATGGAAATTCGTGAGTTCCAGTCGTCGTTGATCTTTGATTTGATGGGAATCTATGATGTTCGTTTTGTTTCGATCCTTGATTTCCCATAATTGGTAATTTAATTGGAACTCTTGGATGATCATAGATCGGCATAAATCTTTGATTTATGATAGTTGGAAATTCTTGATTTTCCATCGGCTCGATCCTTCGATCATAACTCGATCCTTGATTACTTGCTGCGCATATAGATCCTTGATCCATCCTTTCCGAAAATTTTTCATTTCTTATAGATCTATCTTGTTTATTGAAAATAGATTCTTGGTTTTCCTTTGGTGATTTACAATCTACTACAAAATTATCGATTGGGTTGTCATCATCCTGATATTCGTCACATATTTCCATTGCGCACAATGGCAATGGTACCTTTTTAACTCTCATTTTAATAGCTTTAACTCGGCCTTAAGTCGTCCGATATAATAAACAATTATAAAAAGGTACAGTCTCGTAAATAATACGTTCGAAAGGGTCAATGACCCTTTTTTATTTACTCATCGTACGTCCCAAGTTTTTATATGCGTATATCTTATTTTTCTTTTGTGTATTTTATTTTATTTGATTTTCTTGTTTTATTATATTTAATTTGTTTTCTTTTTCTTTCTTTTTTTTTTTTTTTCGTTTTGTTTAATATATATACATATATTGTTTTGCTCACAGTGTTAATTAATCATTCATCGCGACGAATTTACGTGCGCACGTACGTCAAGAATATTAAAAAACGAATAATAATAATTATAATAATAATAAAAATACAATTATAAAATAATAAAAATACAATAACACCAATAACAACGAGAAAAAAGTGCAAAGAGAATAAAACAAAACAAAACAAAACAAAAAAAAAAAAGAAAAATACCGATCACATTCGCGATGAATCGATTAATCGAAAAGATATAAGTATTCTTTCGTCGATGTCCCTTTTATATATATATATATATACATATATTTTTTCTTTCTATCTTTTTCTATTTCTATCTATCTCTCTATCCTTTTATTTTTCCTTCCGTCTTATATATACATATACGTATATACGTATATACGTCTCTTCACTTATTCGTTAATGAATTAAATAATTATCACTTCTATAATGAACCTTCTCGATCTCTTCGAAATTAGCTCGATACAAACAAACAAACAAACAAACAAATAAACAAATAAACAAATAAATAAACGCATATACGAAATTACGTTTAAAAGAAATGTATATATAATACACACAAATATATTACGTACGTATACTCAATATATGTAATTGAGATGGTCGAATTAATTAAGAGTAAAGATATATTCAAAAGAATAAGATAAGAAGAATAAAAAGGAAGAATAAAAGAAATGCAAGAAGAACAACGTGTTGTCAAGAATGTATATATATATATATATATATATATATATACACACACACATATACAAAAATAATAACGAAGAGAGAGACAAGAAAACGACGTCAAAAGTTCGAAAGTTCACACTACGACGTCGACGGAAAGACTGATTGGAGAACGACGAACGATGGATGTAGATAGACAAATAGAAAGTTTGTGCATGCGAGAAAGATAGTGAGAGTGAGAAAGAGAAAGGAGAGAAAGAGAGAGAGAAAGAGAGAGAGAGAGAGTAGGAGTGGGAGTAAGAAATATAGTACACCAATGAATTTCTTCTTTAGGAAATTTTGTTCCTCCTTTTTTTCTCTTTTTTACTCTCTCGTATGTGTTACTTAAGAGTGTATTGATCGGAGTCGTATTACTTCTTTTTTTGTTTTTTTTTTCCTTTCTTCTTTCACACCAATGAAAAACGCGGTACGATACGATAGGATATGATACTTATTATTATAGACACGAGTTAAACGAATCAAGACGCAGATGCGCACGCGTTCGCGTCCACTCGCGATCTGATCGAGAGTGCAACGTTTCGTTTATTGACTCTGGACATTTCCCCCTCTCCAGGGACACTGACCGCTAGCGGCTACTCGATAACGCCCAGTGAAGGCGTGGCCTTCGGTGAACCTATACCGTGCTTGCCTGTCGTTACAATTTATAGATACGAATCGTATTCGTATCTACTAGTGTATATATGTGTGTGTGTGTGTGTGTGTGTGTATATGCATTTATTACATGTTAAATTTGTATTAATAAATTTGCAAGTACAAAAATTAAACGCATATACATGTACTGCTAATAATATATCATTTACATATTAATACGCAGGATATTGCATTTTCCATTGATCATTAGAATTTTACAAAAAATAAATCTAAAAATATATATATATATATTTTTTTTATATACATGTTTGTGCGTATAAAAAATTGTTACTTAATTGAAATTCAAACATTCAATTCAAAATTTATTAATAAAAATTGTTCAGCATATACAATTTAAATGCATGTAATTAAATAGTGCAAAATTTATAATATTTGAATGTGATGCGAAATTAATGGTAGTTACATTGTTCCGCCGCTAGAGGCGCTCGAAGTCTCTATATTATTAACTATAGTCGATCTTCTATCGACAGATCAATTCCATGATTCGTGTCGGTATTTCATATTTGTGAGAAACACGGGACGAAGCAGTAAGGTAAGTTCTCTTAATTTCATTAACCATGAAATACGTTAAAGGTTAGGTTTCTACGTAATATTTTATATATTGAATACTTTGATTTAGGTTAAGTGTTTAGCATTAAACTGTTTATTTAGAATAAAAGTATTAACGTAATTACAGAAAAAATGTCTTAATCGCGAATTCGTAAGTACTATTACTGATAAGCGATGTTAGATATATGATTTTTTGACAACAGACATATTCATAACATCTGTTTAATACATAAAAACATTATATTTAATTTTCAATGATAGAAGCGAGTATAATAATTATTTCAATTATAATTAATTTTTAATAAGTTTAATAATATCTTTTTCGATGTATATATATATATATATATATATATATATATATATATATATATATTGATACTAATTTTACATAATATTCTTCTTGTAAAACAATTTATTCTGTTAACAATTCATTATTCACTAATTAGTATTAGATTATTTCTAATAATTTTTTTAATGAAACTTGTTTATCTATCTGTTTTATCTTCAATCGTCGATAAGAAAGTTCTCTATACATCATTATCGACCAAGTTAATCTTACAAAAGATTATTCAAACAGGATTTATAGATCATGAAATAGGATATATTCATTTTTGTTAACAATGCGTTTAGAGAGAAATTAGGATTATTATCTGTTTTTAGAAAAGATCTAGATAGAAAGGAAAATTAAAAATTTTTATTATCCATGTATTTATTAGGGAAAAAGAAAAGTAATTAATTTATTTATCCTTCACGTTAATTATAAGTCTAGCATGATGAGAATTAAAGAAATCATTTTATTACTTTTCTTTCTTTTTTTTCTCTATTATCCTCACGAAGATGAAAAACATCTCGTCAAAAAAAAAAAAAAAAAAAAAAAAAAAATCTTTGAGAATAGAAAGAAACGAATTGGATGAGGAAACACAAGCGAATATATCATTTATATAAAATTCCAACAGAGAATTGATACTTAAAGAAATCACTTTATTTTTTACATTTTAATCATTGAACGGATCTATAATAGTATAGTAATCGCGCAGTACAAGCGGTAATTGAACGGAAAAAGAAAATAATAATATTAATAATAATAATAATAATAATAATAATAATATTAATAATAATAATAATATTAATAATAATAAAAAACAAAAATAGACCTCCGCGTCATCAAATAATCATCTGTCGATTGATAAGAAATGAGATTGAATATTTGCATACTACGAAGCTAAATAATTCCTTAAAATATTCCTAGTAAAAATACTAAGAAATCAAGAGCGACGGTGACAATAGATATAGAAATTAAAAAAAAAAAAAGAAGGAGAATAGAATTGTGTCTGTGTCAATATATGTATGTATATGTATATAGATACATATACATACACACACATATATATATATATATATATAATCTAACAAATAGATCTCTTCTTTTTAAACCCTTACTAGATTTACAAAATCGAATGAGATAGAAAAAAAGATTTATAAAAAAAATAGTGGCTACTGAGAGAAATATCGAAAGTACTAAAAAGAAAGTATATTTAAAGAAAAAAAAGAGAAAAAAAATCTCGAATTCGACCATCGATATTTTATTAATGGCGTATTTATTTTCCCAAAAAATTTCCCATTTCGTCAGTTCATTTTAAGTAGAAGCTTTCAAGCATTATATTCGATCAATAGATAACATCACCATCACAACATACTACATCTATATCTACATTTATATCTATATATGTATATGTATATACATACTTATATATTAATATGTGTATATAAATATACACAGTAGATATACGTCGTAGATATTATTTTAATTCCATAAAAATCGACGATATTATATAAATGTACGTATACGTATATGTATATATATAATGATCTTGGGCAACATTTCTCGTTCATTACATACATACATGCGATGTTATTAATTATTGACATTTCATTATCAATGTTTTCATAGAAAAGTGTCTAGGAAGAAAAGGAGAAAACACGGATTATCGATCGATTTATTAAAATTGTTTAGCGTATTGATTTCTGAATATTTCGTGTTTCGATCTCATCCTCTTTCATTGTATATGCATGTGGATAGATATACATATATAATTTAATAAAATAAAAAAATAAGAAAAAAAAGTGAACAAAAACAAAATGAAGTCGAAACGAAAATATTCTGAAATCAATACGCTTAACAATTCTAATTAACAATACTTCTTGAAAGCACGATCGGCAACGTTCTGTTTTTTTTTTTTTTTTTTTTTTTTTTCTTTCATTGAACGAAAAAGTTTCGTTCGCTACCCTTTTATTTGTTTATTTATTTATTTTTTTTTCAATAAACGTAGGAGATTTTCAGATCACGTCTGAGTTGCCTTTATCGGAAGCAACCCAGGCGTAACACGAAGGTATTTTTCGTTTATTGAAAAAAAAAAAAGAAAGATAGCGAAAGAAACTTTCAGCACGACGTATCATCATTTTGTTATTTGATTTTATCGAGAAAATTATCGTTCTGTCGATTCTTATGGAATTAACAAAGCATATATATATATATACATATATTTAATATATACATTCATATATATATATATATATATATATATGAATAGATGAAAAGATTGAATAGATAGAGATCTAGCATATATGAAGATAATTTCGTCTTATGATTTTCAATACAACGTTTATAAGCTTCTAATAAAATGACGAAATGGGAAATAAAAAGGGTTAATTAATGTCATAAACTATATGATTATGGTTATGTTAATTAAAGATAATAGTGAAATATAAAAAATGTGAATTATCGAATCTAATTGAGGCGTTATATATAACTCGATATCATTATGAATTAGAAGAGTTCTTTCTGTTTTATATATATATATATATATATATATATATATATATATATATATATATATATATTATAAAATAAATCGAAATAATTATCACCATAGATTTTACTTTATCTTGTTAATAATTATACTAGGGATATTTCGAGTTATTATTCGCTATATGTATATATATTATTAATTGATTTATACAGATTACATATATATATATATATATATATATATGTATATTAAAATATACATATATATTATCCGTAAGTCAATTAATAATTTATTCGTCCTATTTAATCAGTCTTTTTTTTCGTGTCTTCGTCTTCTGCTTCATTTTTTTTTTCTATTTTCTTTCGTTTTTCTTTTTTTTTGTTTTGTTTGATTTCCAAGTCTCTCGAGAAGACAAACTGTCAATTGTGCGTATTATTTAGAAATAAAATACAAAACTCTCCTTCTATCTTTCTTTCTTTCTTTCTCTCTTTCTCTTTCTCTCTCTCTCTCTCTCTCTCTCTTCCTATTTATATTTCTCTCTGTTTTCTTTTTTTTTTCTTTCTTTTTTTTTCTCTCTTTTTTCTTTAAATATATTCTCTTTTTAATACTTCCGGTATCTCTCTCATTAGCCAATACTTTTTATAAATCTTTTCTCCTATCTCATTCTTGTGATCTTTCTTTTTTTTTTTTTTTTTTTTTTTT
>NC_057707.1:2931251-2942817 GCF_014466175.1 Vespula pensylvanica | reverse complement strand
TTAGTATTTTTCATTTCGGATAATTTATCACTTATCATCCAAATTTACAAAAAAAAAAAAAAAAATTGCACAATAATTTTTATTGCCTTCCCCTTTTTTTTTTTATTTTTTTTATTTTTTCTTTTATTCTTTCCTTTTTTATTTTTCTTTCTCTTCTTCCTTCCAATTTACGACGAATCAATTTTTCATATAAAAAAACTCTCTCTCTCTCTCTCTCTTTCTCTATAATTCGCTTTCTTTTCTTTTCTTTTCTGTTGGAGATCTTTTTATTTTTTTTCCACCGATAAATTTTCTTTTTCAGTCAATTTCTTTTGTATAATTTGTTTTCTCTCTCTCTCTCTCTCTCTCTGTTTCTTTCTCTCTCTTCGAGGTTTTTATTTTTTTTTTTTTTTTTACCGATCAATCTTTTCTCTTAAACGAATACGCACGTCTAGCGATTCTTTTTTCTTTTTTTTTTTTTTTGATCTTATACTTTCCTGATCAATTATTGCTCATTTATAAAAATTATTGCACAATAATTTTTTATTCCTGTTATTTTTATTTTTATTTTTCTTGCACAATGGGAATCTCTACGTTTTTTCTTTTGCTTCTTCCGAAGAGACACTTATTTTTTCTTTCTTACTTTCTTCTTCTTCTTCTTTTTTTTTTTTATCTTTTTTAAAACTTTTATATATCATTTTTTTAAATTTTTTTTTTTATACACATACGTACTGCATTTCAACGATTAAATTTGAATTTCGTATCGTGGGTGGGTAAATATATGTTGTTTTTTCTGTTCCCTTTCGTTCTTGAAACATACATTCGTTCGATTTACCTTTTCTAATAAAATTCAAATTAAATCGTATAATTACATACGTACATATATACATAATATATATATATATGCATTAAAAAAAAAAGAGAGAACAATTATAATAATAATAATAATAATAATAATAAAATGATTCGACGCGCGGAGATAAATTGTCTATACTTAGAAACAGAAAGGAAAATACTGTCAAAGATAATAGATAATATAATACAAAAAATGTTATGATAATAATAATAATAATATTATTATTATTAATAATAATAATAACAATAATAATAATAATAATAATAAAATAGTAATAATAATAATAATTATAATAGTAATAATTACAATAATAATAATAATAATAATAATTACAATAATAATAATAGTAATAATAATAATAATAATCATTTATATATATAGCAGACTAAAAGTCCTCAGGTGAGTCGAAAATTTGGTAGAATGATTTTAAAAATTATGAGAAGTAGAAAGTGGAAATAAATAAGACTTACTTTCAAAATCTACCATTTTAAAAATCATTGTACGAAATTTTCGACCCACCCAAGGACTTTGCGTTAATTAATTAAATTAATATCTTAAAGAAGGAACGATTACAATAATGATACAATAAAATAATTAATTAACGCACGTAATAAATGTTATTTAATATCCAATCGTTATTATTATTATCATCATTCGTTTATTACGATTTTTTTATTTTTTGCTGTTGCCGTGGCCTTTGTCATTGTTGTTGCTGTTGCTGTTGTTGTTACTGTAGTCATCATCGTTGCACTTATTGTTGCTGTCGTCGTTGTTGACGTTGAATGTATTTAATTTATCGTTTACTCTTTACTTTGCATTTTAATTTCTTTTTTTTTTTCAACCCCTTTCGCTACCTTACCACCGCAAAAAAAATTTTTGATGCTTGCATTATTTAATATCGTATTCTGTAATTGTTTCTTCTTATATTCAATATAAAAAAAAGAAAGGTGTGACTATGGAATACGAATAAGAAATAACAAGATAAAGAAAGATAAGGAGAGAAAGAGAAATAAAGAGAAAAAAAGGGGAGAGAAAGAGAGTGGGAGGGAGGGGGGAGGTAGGGAGAAATTTAAAAAAAAAATGATAAAACAAAAAATTATCTCCACTAAACTAAATCAACAGGAGACATAACGTATCATTATAATATAAATAATAAATCGCCAAAGAATTTAATATTGCGAGAACGAATTTTTATAAATTTTAAACGAGTAAATCTTTTTTCAATCATATATCTCTACCGTTAATGATATAATAACGGTGAATTTCTTTTTAATAAAAACTATTTTATAATCATTTCTTTTCTTTCTTTTTTTTTTCTTTTTTTTTTTCTTTTTTTTTTCCCTCTAGAAAATGACTCAATAAAACCAGACGAAATAAAATTTTGAATAATGACAAAGAAAAAACAATGTGTACATACATGTATACATATACATTGTTTATATATATATATATAATAGATAAATAAATAAATAAGTAAACAATGCGATAACGACGAATTAAAGAAAATGGAAAGGGACAATAAATTGGATTGCTTCTTGGAATTTAATTAAGATAGTCATATTATTAATCAGATCACCGAAAAACAAAATCGAATTCCAAAGAAGAAAATGAAGTAATGAAAAAACGAAAATTAAGTAAAAGAAAAACAAAGTAATAAACTAAAAAAAAAAAAAAAATAAAATTTGAAAGAAAAAGTAGAAAGAAGATTTACATAACAGTGGCGATGATTATCTCTTAATTAAGGGTTGGGGAATTATGTAGCGAAAGGGTTAAATATATTATATGTATGTGTGCGTTTGTGTGTGTACATATATACATATACATGTATGTATGTATATATGTACACACATACGTCTACATAAATTTATGTTGTTATTATTATTATTATCATTATCATTATCATTATTATTATTATTATTATTATTATTATTAATATTATTATTGTGAACTTACATTATACAACAAAGACTTCAAGTAAATCTAAATTATGTTTATTATTTGTAATATATAATGCATTCACGATGCAATGCTCCGTGAAGTTTTTCCATTTTCGTTATGGGTCAACGTCGTTGATGATGATGATGATGATGTTGCATTCTTCGAATCGGTTTGGGCAAAAAGAACTCCTTGATATGTGACACCGTTCAGTTCCACGCTGACTACTAGAGAATTTTCACCATTCTTTCCATCTCCTACGAGAAAAAAAAAGAAAACAATAAAGATAGTGGACCGGGAAGTCGCACATATATTTTTTGTTTTCATTTAGTTTTAGTATTCAATTTCATTAAGTTTAATAAACAATCTTAAAGTCAAGAGAGAAAAGAAGAACATACATACATACATACATTTTTATAATTTTCAATATAAAATTTAATTATAAAAAAAAAAAAAAAAAAAAGATATGGAGAATAAGACAGAGAACATAAACAAACAGCGTAACCAGATAATTTTCTCCTTTTTCTTAATTCAGAAATTTTGATCACATTCTTTTCTTTTTGGTAAATCTTAGGTACGGAAATAAATAAAATAAAAGTGTGTGTGTGTGTGTGTGTGTGTGTACGAGTAAAAAAAACAAAAAAGAAAAATTGAGAAATAAAATAATATACATGCCTCGATTGCAGATCTTGATGTGTGTTCCTGTGGAGGAAGAAGGATTTTTATCAGGTGGGTTATCCTCGTCGCATAGCAGTCTTTTGGCAGCTGGTGGACCTTGTTCATTGTCCTTTCTGGTGTGAAAACTGCTGCCAGATGATAGAGGACTTGGTCCAGATGGCGAGGAACATACGGGTGAGGACCTATATAGTAGTAATGAAAAAAAGGAGAAGAACAATAAATAAACCATAAGTAAACAAAAGCTTACAAATTTAATAAAAAATAAAAAAGAAAATAAAAATAAACGAACGAATATTTGCAACGTATTGATCATTGGTACGAACATTTCTAAATTGAATATTTAACAAGAGAAAAAAAAAACAAAAACAAACAAACAAACAAACAAACAAAATAGTAGAACACCATAAGGACAAAACTCATAAACGTTTCTCACCTCAGTCCAAGATCTAACGCTTCTCTTTGCGGTTCTGGACTGGACGCTTGTTGTAACGGCGATTGTGACGTTTGTGGTGATAACGATGGTTGGTGTATCACTGCCGAATATATGGGGTTATTATTGCCGTACATTCCCCATAGGGTTAACCGTGACATCTCATAATTGCTCGTGTTTGCATCTTTAGGAGGTGTCGATGGAGGTGGTGTTGAACTACCTTGTCGATTTATTATCGGTGGCGGAGTACCTGCTCCTGCATTTCTTAATTCCTTGTTTAATAATTTTACGTACTCTACCATACGTGCTTCAAACTCGGATGGTGCTAAATTTGACATAGACACTGTAAAACGAAACGAAGAAAAAATTAATTTGGAAACTTCTTGATCCTTCAATCGTTCTCTTGAAAAAAGAAAACAAAAAAGAAGAGAAAGAGAGAAAAGAAAACAAAAAAAAAAAAAAGAAAAGAAAAGACCCTCTAACAACCCAAACTAATCAAAATATTTAAATCGTCAAATACGAATTCTTCGGATGATGTATTATAGTAAATGAGGGAAGTATTGGAAACGGTAGCACTGTAATAGAAAATTGGGACGAGGGTTGAGAGTTGAAAGAAGAAGAAGAAGAAGAAAAAGAAGAGGAGAAGGAGGAGGATGAAGAGGAGGAAGAGGAAGGGGTGAGAAGGAGTAAGAGGAGGAGGAGGAGGAGGAGGAGGAGGAGGAGGAGGAGGAGAAGAAGAAGAAGAAGGGGTAGGTAGGGAAATAGGAATGCTCGTTAGCAAGAGTCATCCGTTAACGCCTGTCTCTCGAAGGATCGTACAATCAATTACGTCTCCTCTCTCTCTCTCTCTCTCTCTCTCTCTCTCTCTCTCTCTATCTTTCTCACTCTCTCTTTCTATCTCTATCTCTCTCTCTCTCTCTCTTTCTCTCTGTCCGTCTAACACGTCATCGTTGTGGCTTCTAACTAACGATTTAAAATAAACTCGATCTTTCTCTTTTTTCAGTTCTTATATATATATATATTTTTTTTTTTACTACTTTGACGTAATGTTTTTTTCTCTCTTCCTTTTAATTTTTTATCGTCTCTTTTTCTTTTTTTTCTTTTTTGTTCAATTTTTATTAATTCGTCTATCTTACAGGTAGGAGGTTGGCTCAACGGTCCTTGGGCATGTTGAGCATGGTGCGGGTGATGATGATGATGGTGTGGTAAATTCGTGTGAGCTGAATGTCCGTTAACCAATGACTGTCCAGCTCCGTGATGACCCGACACCGCTGTCACCAATGATAACGGTGACATTTGAGCTCGCAATGCCAGCGAGTTCGGTGGATTTCTTTGGACCAAGCCCTCGTTACCTGGTCCACCGGCAGCGTATGTGCCATAACTACTCCTGCGGCCTTCTCGACGATTTCCGTCGATCGCTGCTTGAAGTTCCGCGGGAGTTGATAATCGTCGTTTTTCGCACTCATATGGGTAGAGATATTTCATGTATCTGAAAAGGGAAAATAATAATAATTTTATATAATAATTAGGATAATAGTATTAGGATATCGTATCGTTTGATATATTTTGAATTAAAAAAAAAGAAAAATACGATTAATATGCAATGAATATTAAACTTTATAATCATCCGATGATTGTGAAAAAGAAAACAAGAGGCATCCTCTTTTTTATTATCATAGTAATACTTATTATTCCGATATGAGATTGGTTATAATAAAATAATTCAAACGATATTCTCTTCTACATTTTTCTTTTTCAATTTTTTTTTTTTTTTTTTTTTTTTTTTATGTAGATACATACGTTTTTGTATTTTCTTAGAGTAGACATTTGTAAACGTTCAACAGGTAATTCTAACGTTTAAATATCTTTCGATATTTCATTCATATATTTAATAAAAGTAAAATTAAAATTAAGAATCAAATAATTTTCTACAAAAATATTCTATCCGCTAATAACATTGCATATTGACAAATAATGCAAGCTTTAACATTTAAATGTCCCTCGCTCTTAATATTTCATTAATTTCATATTTCCTAGAAAAAGAAATATATTTTCTAAAGAACGATGGAAAATTTAGATTCTCTTATTGTTTCGCAAACGCTCAACACCGTTTTCGCGGTATACTCTCTCTCTCTCTCTCTCTCTCTCCCTCTCTCTTTGTCTCTTTCTTTATCTCCTTCTCTGTGTGTATTTTTCTTAGCCAGAGCTTAAACGTATCATTAACGATAAAGGAAGGATCTTAAGTACACAAACTCGTTGACGTTATACCCGCGTTCTCCACCTGCGTATAATGGCCGATAATAATGTCATCCAAATACACAATACGTTTTCTATACATAACTATCTCTTTCTAATCTATTCAACTAGAATATTTTCAGATATATATTTAAAACTTTCGGCACGATCAAAGAGAAATCTTTTTTCTAGATCAAAGATCAAAGGACGAAAAACGTTACGTTGCGTTATACGTTACGCGTTAAACCCTTTAAAGCTTCTTTTTTTTTTGTTCTTTCTTTCCTATTCTTTTCTCCTTTTCTTTTTTTCTTTTCTTTTTTACGAGCTTTTCGTAAACTTTCTCTCTCTCTCTCTCTCTCTCTCTCTCTCTCTCTCTCTCTATCTCTCTATCTCTTTTATTTTTTTCTTGCTTCCTAATAAGAGAAGACTCGAAAGTGGAGAACTATAGTCTTTCTCTCTCTCTCTCTTTCTTTCTTTCTTTCTTGGCGTCGCTCGGAATTCGATTACCATCCAGAGAAGTAGAGATTTATGCCCCCGAACGAAGAAGTCCGTTTGCCTGTCCAATCCTTCCCTATATATACATATACATTCATAAATACATACGTACATACATACATACATACCTCTCTCTTTCTCTATACATATATATATATATACACACACACATGTATGCACTCATATATGTATATATGTGACGTACGTATGTATGTACGTATCTATATACGTATATATATACATTTTGTTTGTATGCGAAATGGGGTGTAAAGGGTGGGGGAGGGAGAGGGAAGGGAGAATAGGGTGAGAGGTATGTTTGTGTGTATTGTGTGGTGTACGTTGAGAAGTGTGTACGTGTGCCGACGCGAACTTTTAAAGTCGACGGCTAGTTTAGCCCGCAGTCTGGCCAGACAATCGTAAAAACCGAACGATGCCAGCGCGAATTATAGGCCACGTCCGAGAGACGCCTTGCATGCCTCCGGATTGGATGTAGAAGAGAAAGAAAGTGAGATGGAGATTGGATAGAGAAAGAGAGAGATAAAGAATTGGATAACACGTCGAGATAAAGAATATTTACGAATTATCAATTCGTCAAAGAGATGGACGAATGCGAGATTACGATACCGCGAAATCTCTTTTATTTCTTTTTTTCTTTCCTCCTTTTGCATCTTCTTATTTTTTATTTTTCTTCCTTCTGTTTATTTATTTATTTATTTATTTATTTATTTATTTATTTTTTTTTTGATCGTCCTTCCCTACTTTCGACCTTTCTTTATTTACTTTTCATTATATTTTTCTGCTTCCGTTTTCACTTTTTTTTGTTTTTGTTTCTACATTTTTTCTTTTCTTTTTCGTTAGGGTAAAAGGATATTACGAGTCGATTTCGTAGCACATCGATTCATTCATTATTATCCAAAGAATTTTTAATGAATATTTATATATAATTAAGACTTACTACGATTCGGATATTTTATCCTATAGACATATATAATTTTAGAATGAATATATATATATATATATATATATATATATATATATATATAGGTATTATAGAATCGTAATAAGTCAAGCAAGTTCTAAACCAACGATGATTTATTTCTCGTCTAATTCTCTTTCTCTTTCTCTCTCTCTCTCTTTCTCTCTAATATTTTTCACTTTTAGAGACAGAACTCGATGATGATTCTAAATAGGGATTCGAGGATCGACCTACCAAGTCAAAGACGACGTACTCTCGAAGATGAAAAAGCAAAAGAAGACTGCTTGACGAAAGAGAGTTAACATGGCGAACGGTTCTTCAATCCTACGAAAATGTAATATAGAGAGAGAGAGAGAGAGAGAGAGAGAGAGACAGAGATAAAAAGAGAAAGACAAAAAGAGAGTGAGGGGTGGGAGGAGTAGAAGGAAAGGAAGACGTCAAAAAAGGGGAGACGACGATGGCACAGGGATGAAAAAGAGAAAGACGGAAAGAGAAAACAGAAAGAGAGAGAGAGAGAGAGAGAGAGAGAGAGAGAGAGAGAGAATGATGGTTTCTAATTCGAATTAAAGGAAGACTATCCCTCTCTCTTTCTCTTCCTCTATTTCTATATATCTTTATCTCTTTCTCTTAGGTACATATGCTCGCGAAAATAACTTCTCAACTCTCGTGGTGGGCGACGAGAACGTCTCGAGACTCGATGGCACATCCATCATTCCTCTAACCGGTCATAGGAACTCTGAATGTCTTGTAAAAGAAGGAAAGAGATAGATAGATAGATAGATAGATAGATAGATAGATAGATAGATATAGAGATACAGAGAGAAAGAAAGAGACAGAAAGAGTGATAGAGAGAGAGGGAGAGAGAGAGAGAGAGAGAGAGAGAGAGATTGGTGGCGATCAAATCGATTATACCGTCCACCTCGTTTCACGCCTCGTACGTAACTTATATATGTATGTATGTATGTATATATGTATGTATTGTATTATATATATATCGTATATATGTATGTACACTAACTCGAGAAAAAGTTAGAAAAACCTGTAAGAGAATCCGTCCAAATCCGATTACACGGTACGTTTGTCACCGTCCGTTTTAGTCTCTCTTTGTATGCGTGTATATAAGTGCATGCGTGTGTGTATGTGTGTTGCGTGTGTGTGTGTATGTGTGTATAAGAAATAGAGAGGGGAAATGTTAAATGGGAATTCGTTTTTACCGTTTTATTCGCGTATCGCGCTATATTTTCTTAATTTCGCATTTAACGTATGATAACACGAAGATTTATGGTGTTTCTAATTAAACGTGCATAATTAAATTAACTCGTTCGCTCGTTGCGATATTTGTATTTCTCTCGTATCGAATTCGTATCAACGTGGAAGGATTCTTCTTCATTCGTTCGTTCATCTTCTTTCTCGTTTTTGCTTCTTTTTCTTTTTTTTACCCTTTGAATCAATTTTTCGTAGATCGTTCATCGATTGAAAGAAGATAAAGACTCGACGTACGAATAAAATTAATGAAGATCGTAAAAAAAAAAAAAAAAAAAAAAAAAAAACAAAAAAAAAGAAAGGAAGAAAGAAATAATAAAAGAGTATAATATAGTCAATCGTTAAATTGAAATTGGATCGACTCGAGGTAGGCACGCCCTTTTGCAAAGGAATACAAAAGAGAGAGAGAGAAAAAAAAAATGAAAGAAAGAAGAGAGGAGAAATTCAACGGTCTACTTACTGAGTGCGAAGAGTAAATGCGGCGGAAGTAATGCTAGAAGGCAGGTGGAGACCCTTGATGATTTCCTGCCAAAGCTTTTTGTTTATAACGTCGACCAGACCGCCACGAGCGATCACAAGATTATATAGTTCGTAAAGATCCAATACTGATTTTGCCATGATCGGTAACCGATTGATCGGCGTTCCTGAAATGAAACAAAACAGAAAAAAAAAAAAACATGATTAAAACGTGCTCGTTATCTCATCTCATTGCATAGAAAAAAAGAAAAAAAGAAACCGAAGAAAAAAAGAATCAAAATTTCTTGATGAACGAGTAAGAAAAAGATTATATCGTTACCACGTCTTACCACCCGTGGAATTAAAAATAATCAAAACCAAATCACATTTTCATTGAACTCTCTTTTTGAGAAAAAAAAAAAATATTGCGTTAATCTAAAATTACGAGAAATAATGAAGTATGTGAAATAAGGAGAAGTACACTTGTTAATTCGAATTGAATAGAAAATTGAAAGAGAAAAAGCAGCAAACGGATGATTGTAAATAAAAAAAAAAAAGACGAAATTGTTAAAAAAAGTAATTACACAAAAACTGTGGAATAAAATTTTTTCGAACTTTATCGAAAGGTAAAGGAGATTGTATAAACGGTACTATTATATTTAAGTATCATAGAAAGAGATGGAAATTCAGGAAGACTGTATAATTTACACGAAATACAAGAACGAGAAAGAACGAATGAACGATCGAACGAACGAACGAACGAACGAACGAACGAACGAACGAATGAGTGCGAGTGCGAGAGAGCAAGAGAGAGAGAGAGAGAGAGAGAGAGAGAATTTCTTTAAAAGAGGGGAGGACGGACCAAGTCGTCCTTATTCGTCGCGTGATGAACGACGGCAAATTCGTCGATGGTTTACGTACGAGGCAGCGCGCAAACCGCTGAATTTTACGAGGTTTGCCCAGGGGCTGCAAGGGGGAGGAAGAGAAGGCAAGAGGAGGGGGAGAGGGAGGAGAAGAGTACGAGAGGAGGGCGTTAACAAGAGTAGTAACGAATTCGCGAGCATCACGCGAACGGCACGCTTTTACGAGCCTCTTTGCGAACATCACAGGTGGTATGACAAAACGAAGAAAAAGAAAGAGAGAGAGAGAGAGAGAGAGAGAAAGATATATATATACGTATATATGTATATATGTGTGTATATATATATATATATATATAAGGGATGAATATTTTCTACGACGATTGAGATAATTAATTCGAATTAGTACGAATAATTTGTTAATTTGTTCCAAAAGGAAAAGAAAATTATTTCAAAGAAAGTATGCCATCTACGATATATAAATTTGCTCTTTTGAATAATTACTTAGTTGTCCTCATTGTTGTAATACAGATAGATATTAATTGGTAATGTCGAGATCGTTTTATCTTTGTACCCTCTCGTCTAATAAATTTGTTCGATAACGATAGAACCAGGACGAACTTGTTTGATCGGCAAATTTATATAAAGGTTTAAGAGAATGGAAAAAAGAAAAGTAAGTTAAAAGATAGATCAGAAGATAGATAGATAGAGTTATCGAGTTTGCGAGTAAGGGAGGAAAAGAGAAGCGAGGGGTAGGCGTAGAGTTTAATCGAACGAATTTGTAAAAACTGTGTCGGTTGGGGGTTTAAGGTTTTTAGAAATTCATCGGTTGGATTCGTGCGCCTATACGACCAAGTATGGTAGTCTTTCGAGCCATCGAATTTTACGAGGTTGTCCGAGGGCCGAGTTAACGGGGTGTTAACAAGAGCATTGCTCGCGACTATCGTGAGCACCGCACCGCTCGAACCGCGTAAACGTAAACTCGCTCGTAAACGGTTAGGGCCCGCGAGTAGAGTTAACGCTTCGCGTCGGTGTAATCTGACAGTAGTAACGGCAACAGCAATAGCAATAGCAACAGCAACAGCAACGGCTATGGCAATGGCAAAAGCAATAGCAGCAGCAACAACAGCAGCAGCAACACCATCACCACCACCACCACCAACAACACCAGCACAATCAGCAGCAAACAGAACAATCAGCAGCAGAAGCAGCAGAAACTGTGCTTGCCGTGGTGTAAATAAACGAGTAAACGAGATGGGTAATACCAGTGGCACTGTGGTAGTGTGGTGGTGGCTGATGGTTGGTTGACGATGGTACTAGTGCTAGTGCTAGTGCTACTAGTTCTAATGGTGATTTGCCTTTATTCGATTTCTTATCGGACATCGTTTTTTTTCTCTCTTTTT